>NC_141547.1:37006538-37167884 GCF_021556685.1 Rattus norvegicus
TTATATGTGAGTACATATCATGTTTGTATTTCTGGGTGTGGGTTACCTCACTAAGGATGATTTTTTTTCCTAGTTCCATCCATTTGTCTGCAAATTTCATGATGCTGTTTTTTAATAGCTGAGTAATACTTCATTGTGTAAGTGAGCCATGTTTTCTTTATTCACTCTTTGGTTGAGGGACATCTAGGTTGTTTCCAATTTCTGGGGGAGAAATTGGAGAGATCTCATACTAGCAACTTAAAGCACATCTGAACATTCTAGAACAAACTCAAACAAACATGCCCAAGAGGAGTAGATGACAGAAAATAATCAAATGATGTATGAAATAAAAAATAGAAACAAAGAGAATAATACAGAGATTCAATGAAACAAAGACTTGGTTCTAATTTTTTGTATAGGCACTTTTATAAACTTCACTCTTAGCAACACTTTTATTCTATCCCTTAAATTTGGGTATGTTGTTCCTTCATTTTCACTGAATTTTAGGAAGTATTCTCATTCATTCTCTCTCTCTCTCTCTCTCTCTCTCTCTCTCTCTCTCTCTCTCTCTCTTCCTTTTCTCATTTTTCTATCTTCCTTCCTTTCATTTATTCTATCTTAATCCAGTTGTCATTCAGTAGAGAGATGTTCAGTTTTGATAAGTTTGTGGGCTTTATTGTTTCTGTTGTTATTGAAATTCAATTTTAATCCATGGTAGTTTAATAAGATGCAGGAGGTTTTTTCAATTTCTTTTTATATCTGGTGAGATTTGCTTTGTGACTGAGTATGTGGTCATTTTGAAGAATGTATTCTCTTTTTCATCTACATGTCTTGCTAATGTTTATTGCAATAACACATAGGTCTGGTAGGAGGTCTCTGGCTTCTGCTACTCTATCAGTACTAGAACCTCACTGGGACTCCTCTTTGATGTGCTGTGTGTCATGGAGCTCATTCCTCCATCTCTCTTGCTCCCACACCCTCAGGGCTGGCTCACCAGCAACACGCCCACCCTACCTATTCCCTCTCCAATCGTGGCCACCTCCACCCTCCTAGCCAGATGAGGTTCAGGGCACATTCTCCTGAGTGCTGCAGCATGTGAGGGACAGGGCTAGCTCTCCTACTTTTATGACTCTAGGGCCAGGTCTCCCACCGGCTACAGGTGGTCATATCTGAGGAAGAAGGAGGGTATCTTTCCCTTTTTCATGCCACAGCATGGGAGAAAAGTGAAAGGATCAGCTCTCTTAATCTCATATCCTTCGGGATGGCTCACCTGCAATACTCACAATGTATGGGCCAATCTCTCAAGTACTGCAGCTGACTAAGGTGAGGTCAGGTTTCTATCTCACAGGTACCAACTTTCCCATGATGCCCAGGCATGGCATGGGACCAGTTCTGCACAGTCCTCAGATATCAACATGTCCCAAGACAGCAGCTCAGACCCAGCATGTCTGCCTAGCCTTTGGTGGTAACAGACCGCTACTGCTGCAGGGCATGGACCCAGATGTGCCTTCTGGTGTCAGCCAAGGCCAAGACCCCACCATGGTCCCAGTAGGCATCAGACTGTTCCTCACTACCAGCTACTCACATCAGGCTGTTCCTCACTGCCCTGGAGTCTCCAGTTCTGCCTCTCTTCATTGTGTCCACATCTTTCTGTTTCTCTTTCTCTTCCATTTCTCTACCATTTTCTTTCTTTTTTAGTGGCACCTGGGGTTTCTGAGTGTCTGGGGTTGTCTCGGGATTGGTCTCAGGAGTGCCCTGCTTGTGCATTATGACAAATGAATGGCAGGGGTCATCAGATATGGTCTGCCTCCCCTCCCATGCCTGTACAGTGCCTGACTGTGGCCATCTTAGGCTAGCTTCCTATCTAAGCCCTATGATGCAAGTCTGATGGTTGTCTGGACCTCTCTCGTGCCCAGGTTGGCCTGAGTGGCCCATGTGAGGGTCGTTTGTCTCAGACTCACTCCTGTAGGCCCATGGTTTCAGGCGAGGTTCTTCTAGTCTCCAGCTAGCTTTCTGTCCTGGGAGTTCATCTCAGCTGAACCCATAGGAATCTGAGGAGGACAGAGTTTTAATAACAGTGATTATTAAAGCTTTATTAAGGCTTGCATTTATGACTTTCTTTGATGCCTGTTGCCTTCTACTCTCTTACATCTGTTGACCTCGCTCCTTCATTCTTTTGAATACTATAACTGAAATAAGAAATAAAGGAAAAAGTTGACTGTACAACACCAGAGAGCTATGTTCACAGATGCAATCATTTTTAATATTCAATTATATTTAGAGAGTGGGCTACTTAGTCAGGAACGCTACGCCAATGCTGTCGTATCATAGTATAATGAAGTATACGTTTGTGAGGAAACATGGGTTATAGCTGTATTCTAGCCAGTTTTGTTTTCCTGATGACTAGAATTTAGGCTTTACCAATAACTTATAAAACCAAAGAGACAAAGATCTGATATAATAACCCAGGCATATCTAGCTTATATGACATATTTGTTAGTATAGTTTTTCCTACATGGAGCACGGCATTGATTGTGATGCCTGAGTTAGCCAAAGCCCGTGAGCATCGTGCCAGCTGTGAGAGAGCTATCGTTTCTGTTGTAGTGTGCTTTGCACTTTGTATTCGCTTTGCACATAAGTTAATTCTCATCTTTACTATCAGTACAATTTTATATTTATTCACATTTATTTCTTATCCAACTACCAACATACTTTCTTTGTATGACGTCATAAGAACCTATTCCTTGCTTTAACTTTCAGCTACTTTTCTGGTTATTTGAAACTTTGTTCATAAATTATATATCATTATAATGTCTCCTAAATTTTTATTTACTATAATTTCGAATTTCTGATTGCTTTTTTTATTTTGCACACAGACTCTTTACATCTGACCTCAGTTAGATTAACATTTTGTACACTATTTAGTTGATGTCTACTGCATGCTGTGTGTTCTGCTAAGCACCTTATAGGTATGGTCTCATTTATTCATTATGAGGACAAATACATTGTTAATCTCATTGCAGAATGGAGTCTGTGGTTCTGGGAGATTGCATAACTTGTGACCATAACTATAACATAACAGACTCTGTACTGAAATTTAGCCATGTCTAGTTTGAGAATCAAAATCCTAACCAGTTAGACAGTGTTTTCTAAAAAAAACTAAATCACATAATTAATACACGACCCATTACCTCATTGAATGAGACTCATCCATCACACTGTTTGGATTTTGGGAAAGCTGGATTTGCTTGGCCCTTTTCCTTCTCTGGGATAAATTGGCAAAACTGTTTAAAAAAAAAAGCAGAACAAAAAGCAAGAAGCAACCCCAGATAGCATTCTGGAGACATCCACTGTACCCAGCTGAGAATTTCTGCTCTGACTCTTCAAGTTGCCAACACGGTAGCTTCTCTCACCGGCAACATATATAATATATAAAGTGCTTAGGAATAAAAAGAACCACCAGGAATTGCTCTGAAACAGAATTGACCACAAAACCACTTATCTCAAAGAAATCCTAATGTTTCAAACCCTCAAATATGAAACAGACAAAATGAATTGTCAAAGATCTCAGGAAGTGGTTGGTTAATCCAAATAGAAGATAGTCGTTTGTTCCAGTCCCTGGCATTGAAGGTGATATTTCTATAGCTTTTGGAAACGCGAATATTGGATTAAATGCTAACACTGGGAGGAAATGAAATATAATAAATTGGGAACTCAGTGTTTTCATTTCTACACTCTGGAGCTCAATATGTGATAGAATCCCTTGGTAACTATTTATGAAATATTTAGCATGTTTATTTGGAGGTGGCGTTTTTCATTTCTATATGAGAGAACTTTCAGAAACCACTATTGGTAGATCTCTGTAAATCATCTGTGGGCATATATTTAGCAGCTCTACCGCACTTCTTTATTTCCTTCTAAAATAAGACATGTGACCACCCTTGAAACCTGCTCTAGTAGCCTCGAATAAATGTCTACATTATTTGATTCTTATTTTGTGTGTGTCTGACTCATTGATATTCTGGAAGATAAACCTGTTCATTATTAACCTTGTTAGTTTTTAATTTAGGAGTGCTAAATTACATTTTATTAAACGTCATTAGCTCTTCTGGCAAAGAATATGAACGTAGCTGCTCTCATTCTGCAAACCTAAGCTTTGTTACTTTATATCTTTTCTGTGAGTAATAAATTGAGATGAATTTTAATTTTTTGAGCTAGCATACTTCTTGAGAGATTGTGCCAGATCACAGACGTGACTGCTGGATTGCTTGGATCTGATCCTATTTGCTCCTGGCTGCTTAGATTGTTGGTTGGTTTCAATCTGCCACCTCCCGTCTCTGCCCCACTAAGTTGTTTGTTTTTTCCCTTTAGGCTATTGTGACTAGTGTAAAAGTGATTTCGAATTAAATTATTTTTTTTATTTCAAATTATGCTTAGGTCCTTGTTGGAAACTACTGTATGTTTGTAGAATACTAATAGAAGTCTCTAAACTCTGTGTGAATCAAAGTCACACTGACTGACACTTCATTTGTTCCGAAACTTGACTTCGATACCAATATTGTTTTCTAGTTATCCTATACTGGAGAGGAATGGATTTCTAAGTACTTTGGTGGTTTATCATCATGACTAATCTTTGTGTCGATGATGTTGTTCTTGTTTTTTGTTTTGCTTTGTTGTTTTTGTTTTCTGAGTTAGGATTTCTCTGTGTAACAGTGCTGGATGTTGTGGGACTCACTTTGTAGACCAGACCGGCCTCAAACACTCAGAGATCCCCTGTTCTACCTCCCTAGTTTTAGGATTAAAGGAGTGTGCCACCAGGCCTGCCCATGAAGACAAATATTTGCACAGTCTACCTTCAGACATAAATAGAAGATAATTTAAATAGCATTTGGTTGCTTAGCAAAGAACAAAGATTTAAGTCTCAAATTAGCCAAATTCCTTTTTTCTTTGAGTAGGCCTTTTCAGTCAGATTTAGAATTTAGGAAATAAATTCTAAATAATTCATAGAGTCTAGAAAATCCAGATATCTTATTTACTTTTTGTATTACCTACAAGAGTCAAAAGTCAACTCCACAATTAAAGAGTAAGCTTGGAACCAGGTAAAAAATGTTTTTTTTTCTTTTTGGTTTTGTTTTGCTTTTATGAAAACATTTGCAGGATCTTGACTTTTTATAATTCTTTCATCTTGGTGCAAAGATCAGTGGCTCTTACTGAGTAATTTAAACTACAGTGATTAATAAAACACTCTTTATGCTCCAGAAGCTCATTAATACATTTAAACTAAACAGACACACATTTGTTTTTTCTTTCCATTCAGTAATCCTAATGATTTTATTCTATTTTCTTCATTCCCATTGCTTCTTGCTTTGTTGATGCATTCTTCTAAATGTCCTTAATTGTTATAGATGATCTATATATGCATATATACATATATATATGCATATGCATATATACATATGTATATACATATATGTGTATATGTTTATTAGAATATAGTTCTTAAACTATCAGAAATTCACTTCTACAAATGTCTGATGTACATATGACAAGATTTGTTCAATTCATTAATCAACCACGTAGGTGGAAAATTAGCTCAAAATCATTTGGAGAAATGGCAATTTATATAAATTGTATAAATCTGTATATTTGTGTGAAGGGTGGAATTACATGTGACAGGTCAGAGTTCAGAGGGAAATTTCAGATGTTTGTCCCTGCTTTCCACTGTGTCTTGAGACAGAGTCTTCATTGCTCAGGACTATGTACACAAGGCTGTCTGGCTTACAAGCTTCTGGCCATCCTTCTTTCTGTAGCTCATACCTTGCCATAGTAGCACTGGGGGTTATAAATGTGTTCAATTGCTCCTTGCTTTATGTTCAGGAATTCAAACTAAGACATTCACACTTGCATCAAAAGCACTTCTACTCATGGAACCATTGTCTGAGCCTCTTGTAAGCACTTTTTAAAAGTAATGCATTCTAGAATATAATGGGTAGTTTTGATACAGAGGTGTTGCATGCCACATGGAAAAAGAAAACTTCTTACATTTTCTGCTGGGCAGGAAGTTACAACTTAGTATGGAAACTTAATAGTATTTAGTCACTAACCCAACAGTAAATAGCAGAATTTACATTCAGGTAAATTATGGGGAAAACAAAACAAAACAAACAAATAAACAAAAAACCCATAAAACCTCACATCCCTTGGATGGTCTGCTGATACATATGCCTTTATAACATTGAAAAACTGTACCATCCTTCTGATTTCCAAGTCTTGAATAAACTTCTGAATGGTAAGTTTTTGAATGCCTCCATCACATTTCTGAGTAGAAAGCCATTTGGTATAGCAAATTTAAGACAGTAATACTTGGTATAGCTTCCAACCAGTCAGGACCTCTGTGCTGTTATTTTCCTTCTCAACAAAGTGAAGTGACACTGAAATTTCTCCCAGTTGAAAAGGACTGTAATTCCATTTGTCAAGCACAAGGAGAATTCTGAAAAACAAAATGTATCTTGGTCATTTAGCAAGTGTGTGACATTAGGCAACAGCACCCCCTGAAGGTCCTCTAAGGGTTCTGGGTAAAGCAACCTTTTCGTTAGCTTAAAAGGTTGAAAGAACTCCTCATGAGAGAGGTTTGGAAACACCTCCTGTCTGAACGTTATTTTATTAGTGTAGAGATGTTAAACTGTTGAAGGCAACACTGCCTAAGAAGTCTTAACAATAGTTCTGTCTATACAATAAATATTTACTTCTGCTTTCAATTCTACGGATCAGTGTGGAATTTCTGCTTGTGTCTATTTAGCTTCTCGGGCTATTTACATTATTCTCTTAGCTGGAACAGACACATCAGCGTGTTGTTCGGTGTCAATGGGGTAAGTGATTACATGCCAATGTTTCTTTTACCCTATAAGTTAAGTTGGATGTTTTCTTCATTGTCTTGGTTGCAATATTTTAAGCTTGATGAAATAAATCAGAATTCTTCAGGTAGATTTGTGTATGACATACTACCATTAACACACTGCACACTATTGGCTAAGGGAAGATGAAGGTAAAATTTTGGGGAAATTGACTCCATCTCTTGATCGGGGAGGAGTGTGCACATTACATGAGGCATGGCTATAAAGAAGCTCTATGGCTTGGAATATGCTTACGACCTAGAATTTACAGGACTTCAAGAAGTTCTAGTAGAAAACTTGTCCGAGGGAATCTTTAAGAGTCTCTTAAATACTCTTCCACCTTTTTCTGGAGAGCAGATAAGTTATTGGTGTCAGCTTCATCTTCTGACCTTGCTGTTACAGTTCATAAATAGTCAGTAGGGGTATGAGAGCCACTGTCACAGTTTAGATCTGTTCATTCCATATGCCTTAGGTAAAGCCTTTCTGAGTTGGTTTTGACACTTAAATCCAGCTAATAGGAGCACTCATTTGTTATATATATGTCTGGGATCCTGTCAAGTACAATTTTCTTCTACACTTTCTTTTCTGGTTTGCTTGTTTTATTTATTTTTTATTTTATTTTATTTTATTTTATTTTATTATTTTTGTCCTGGGGAAATACTTCTTGCTTAAGTTCTCCTGAACATAGCTCAGTGTAGACTTTAGGAAATCTTTCTTCAACCTTTGTCTCTTAAGTGCTTTGTCCTATAAATGCTAGCCACTGGTAGTCCCTCACATTCTCAAGTCATCTGTTTTGTTCCAGGGGTCTACTGCATTTTTTTCTGTGTCAGTTTTTGTTTTGTTTTTGATTTCCTGCCCCACAATATGGAAAGTCTCATGGTTAGTTCCTCCTCTCTCAGTGATTCTCGCCCTGTGTTATTCGAGATCAGTGTCTTCTGATGATGACTTGTTTATATATTTTATCTAGGTCCTTTCTCATCATTCCAACCAGAAAAAAATTAGTCTCTGTTATTGTACAATTGGAGTTGGAAGTCATGCATCTTTAGGTTTAGCATTAGAGAAGATAAAGTTTTCTACACACACCTCAACTTTTTTGATGAAGAAAACAGTACAAAACTATCAAGCTAAAAACAGAAACCCACTCGCACATGCTCATGCACACACACACACACACACACACACACACACACACACACACTCCTACTATGTATTCCATTAATAATTCATCACTTTCCTTCTCCATTTACTTTCAATTATTTAACTTTTTATTTACTGATTTTGCATATATGTATAGGTTTGCATGCGTGTGCACATATGTAGTGATCAGAGAACAACTTTCCAGAGTCATTTCTCTCCTTCCATCATGTGAGTCCTAAGAAATGGTACCCCAGTCACTGGGCTTGTCAGCAAATGCCTTTCCTGGTTGAACCTTCTCGTTGCTCCTGCTTAGTATTTTGTCCCAGTTTTTCTTTCAATATATTTACTTGTCTTATATTCTTTTAAGTCATCATATGTGGGTATACATAATTTATTTCCTGCAATAGTATACACACTTCAAAGGTATTTTTGTTCTTTCTGATGTTTATAATATTATAGAATAAGTTAAAATTGATTATTCTTTTCTATAAAATGGGATTTAAGAATAGTAGAGAGAAAGTTTAGGGTATAGAATGGTTATCTCCAGCCTTCAGGTTGATTTTTTATTTCAGTTGTGTCCTCTGAAATTAGCTGCCATGTGTTAGGTTAAGGTTCTCATTAGCTCAGCTGCCATCAGCTGGGAGGAATACTCCAGAAGGACATGAAGAATGTGTTCTAAGCCTCTCCAGGTCTGCTTTGGTTCTGTTTTGTGAAACTGCTTTCTTCTGTTTTCGAGCTCAACTCATTGACCTTGAAGTCATAATTCACAAGTGCAAGAGGTGTGGAGTGAACCTCTAAACAGCGTCCAAGTGCAGTACTGAGAAATATAGTTATAAAAAGTGCCCGTCTCGCCAAAGTTAGTTCGTATATGTATTTGCATATTTATAAAATTGATGGTCTATGTGGCCTGCTTTTTCCTGTCACCCATTCACAAGCTTCTTCTCAGTTCTCTGGACTTCTCCATCTCCTTACTTACCATTTAACATGGCTAGAAATAAGCAATGCTTTTGCTTATTAAATGGCTACAGAGAATTTTAAAATGGTTATAAAATGGTTATTTTTTAGACCCAAGTAACCACATATTTTATCTTTGAATTGTGTACAGATCTACACCAAATAACATAATCCATGTAATTTTTAATGTATCTTTTCAGAATACACATGCTAATTTGAACATGAGGAAAAGAACAAATGCATTAGTCCACTCAGAATCAGATGTCAACAGCAGAACTGAGGTGGGGAACCATTCCAGCAAGACCACCGCTGCCCAGGAGTCTTCTGAAACCACTCCTAAGGCCCACTTGGCTTCCAGTCCAAATCCATTCAGCAGGGCAAATGCAGCTGAGACTATCTCTGCAGCAGCAAGAGGTCTTTCGTCTGCCGCATCGCCCTCTCCTCACGGGACACTGCAGCCAGCTCCTTTGCGGTCGGCGTCTGCTCGCCCGGCATTTGGAGCTAGACTTGGGCGCATTAAGACAACAGTTAATACGACAGGGGTGCCTGGGAATGTGTCAGCCACACCTCCTCCCTCTGCTCCACCACCTTCTGGATCTGGCACAAGTAAAATAGACAAATATGCTCGTATTCTCTTTCCAGTCACATTTGGGGCATTTAACATGGTCTACTGGGTGGTTTATTTATCTAAGGACACCATGGAGAAATCAGAAAGTCTAATGTAATTTTGTTGCTAAAGCAATTTCATAACCGTGATGGAAATACAGACTGTCTTTTTAAATGTTTTTAAAGGTAAGTATTCTTTACTAAAATAAAAATTCTATGTCATTTTTTCACTTTAAAAAAATACAAGGCAGATATGGAGAGAGTTAATAATCTCTTCGGTGGCTAGAAAGTGAACTGCCTTTGCTTATAGAAAGAAGGTTTTAAAAGAATCTATTCAGTGTTCAAATGAGATAGAACACGGAGCATTACGGAAAGTAGGAGCAAGAGAACCAGAGCCAGAAGGGATATGTGGTACACATTTTTTGCATTGAAATTTGAAAAAAAAAGACTGAATTTTTTAAAAATATAACCCATGAAATCAAACAGACACTGAAAACTTCCCAATGGCACTGCCCTTAACCAGAACTGTGTGCTGGAAGTCATATGCAGTGACCTCTGCAGTCTTCATAGTACCAGCAAAGTAAGACCTTCTCTGTTAAACACAACGCTGGGAAGAGGAAAACGGAACAAAACAAACACTGATCAATACATGACACCTCTGCTGCATCAGTAACAGACACCGACCAGGGCAAATGTGTTTTCTGGCACATGATTGGTCAAACAATACTTAACAGTTGACTTGAAATGTTGTGCTTCGAGCCAAAGTTAAATTCATTGTATAAATTCTTTTTCCTAGTAAGTCATTCAGTTATGTACTGTATACATTGACCACATAGTTCCTCAGAGCCTGGAACCTACTGTGTTCTAGGTGCTGTTTAGAGAATCTTCTAAGGAAGCTCTCTCACCTTCACAAAGATACTTCAATAGTAGGACAGTCAATGCATGTTAAAGAACCATAATTTAGCTGAGGACATTATGTTCTTTAATGAAGGCCATTTAGTTAGCGTCAGACAATATAGCCAATATATTTGTTTCTCCTGAGCTGACAAAGGAAAACAAATAAAGTTCTTATAGCAGCTTGGAGATAAGTACATGTTAGTACAATCTAGATGATTGGTTCTCAAACTATAAGGAATTACTGATACAGGTTGTTCTATAGGTGAAAAAGTATTATATACCTGAAACATATAATTCTGGGCACTGGAAAACCTAACGTATTACCTGTGTCAGATTTGATTCAGGTCACATAATAGTTTGCCCACTGTACCAGAATCATCCAAATAAAAGACTGCACAGGCCGTTTGTCTGCTTACCCCAATAGAGAGTACTACTAACTGCTGAAATGCTAACGTCCTCCCCAGCTTCTGTGCTCTGAACATCTGTATGTCTGGCATGTTTTGTATTTGTTTTTCTGAGAGTTTGATAAGAGTTTATAACCAAGCTACTTTAAAAATTAAAGAAGCAACTAGAGAAAGAAGAGAATAAAAATATCATAGCCTGAGGTGGGATGTCAGTGAGTGTTATGCAACATATCTGGGTTTTCAAGTGCTGACTTTTCCTTTTCATCATGGAGGCTTAAGCCTAATTGAATCATTGCAGCTTTTAAAATAGCTCAATCCTGGTTGATATTTTTGGTGTTTCACTTCCAGATTCTTTTTCCTGTATCTCTACCTGTTCTTGGTATGTGTAAATGAATGTGGTCTGGGTGTGGGAAGGGGAAACATTTGATAGAAACGCCCATCTTATAGAAAGAATCTCTTATTTTCTGGGGTAAAATTATATTGATTCATATGAACTTCTGAGTTACTGCATTGGTTTGTAATGGTTGCCCATGAGACTTATAAAAATTGAAAATGTCAAATTTTAATTGACTTCCAACTGAGAATTCGTTCTTTTTTTTATTTCTAAATGTTTTGTAGAATTAAATCCACTTTAAAGTTGAAAGATGTTGAAGACATCTTTACTTATAAATTGATTCTAGCAAAATGGGGCCTGGGAAAATCTGTAAATATGTTTATACATTTAATAAAAAGTACTTGTACATAAAATCTTATAATAAAATCATTTCATGAGTGTTAAAATGGTTTTGGCCTTTGGGCCAATGCTTAGAGCTATGATGGGAAGCCATCATCACTTTTGTACTAATGCATGATCTTATTGATTTAGAGAGAAGCACTTTCCCCTTTTTTTTCCCTTCCCACTGTCTTTCTTTAAAAAATCACATTCTTTCTCTATAAAGTTTAAACACTTTATTGGCCTCTTAAATTTTATGGGTTTAAAATGGATTGAAAAATAACTGACTCTTCCTATCTTGATACTTCAAACCTGTGATTCCATTTTTGGTGAGGCTGACGTGGAGGAATGCCATGAGTTTGAGGCTTCAGAGTGAGTTCTAGGACATTCTGGGACAGAGTACAAACCAGTCTTCAAACACAAGAGCAAACGAAACCTTGGGTGAATAAAAAATAAAAATTAAAAAACAAAACACAAATAAACAAAGTGAACTCCCCTACTCTGGGGCTGGGGGAGAAGAAAGAGTTTTTGAATACTACCACAGGTAGCGTTCAGGCTGATTGCAAACCTGAGTTTCTCCTTCCTGTTTCCCAAGTGTGTGGATTGTACAAATAGAAGACTAGAAAGGACTTAAGAGCCAAGTAGCACGTTTTTTTTTTGCTCGAAGACTACATTTACCGCAACTTTTAATCACTAGTATACAGAATCTATCTCATTTGCTTGTGGCATTTTTAATAATAGCACATGGCTTGTTGAATTCTTTTCATTTTGTACATCATTTATATCTTTCTCATAACTCAGAAGCACACTGGGTATTTTCGTGTGAAGGTTTAGTCACCTTTCACCATCATTTGGAAGAGGATTATGGGTTCTCAAAGTACTGAGCAGCTCAGAGTCAGAGGATAAATCTGTTTGAGAACGATACCTTTGGTGTAACTCCATCTCTAAAGCTTGAATTTACAATGACTTATATTTTACTGGAGAACACATTAATCTTGGTTTTCATTTCCATGGTGTCAGGTTCTAGTTGTATATTAACTTCTAGTTTCCTCCTTGCATGGCTAGTTATGAAATACATTTTCATAACTAATCAATAGTGAAAAAAAACTTCTTTCTTGTTCACAGACCTAATGCTTTCTGTAATATAGACTTTAAAACGAGCTTCGCGAATCCAAAAGGAAAGCAGAGCATCGCCCTCTTTGATAGGAGAGATGAGTCACAGATCAGTTACTAATGATGATAAATGCAGTAGGCTGGAATGAACTTCTGAAAGGTCATTTTTCAATCATCTTCCTTAGCAGAGATGCTATTTCAAGTAATACATAGAACATGTGTGTATTTTACTTTTTTCTATAAGCCAGGCAATTCTTTCTGGCCCAGGAAGGAAGGTAGAAAATGTCTCCATTCTCCAGTTTCCTGATTCAACTGATCTTCACATCTAGTGTTGAGAATAATTTGCAGTGGGAAACAAAAAGAAGAGGATGCACTTGTTTTCATGTTCTGACCACACTAACATTCAGAATGAGTCCTACAACCACCCCAGGGCTGAAAGCGGGGATTTAAACAGTCTTCAATTGGTTTAAATTTCAATATTATATGAATATAATAATAAATTAAAGCATATTCTTACAATAGATACACTCTACACTCTATATCCTGGGCCACAAATACATTATTAAGGAGAAGTTTTATATTATTACTTCAAGCTCTGACTTATTTCCAAGTGAGATGCCTTTATCATTCAAACAAGGTAAAAATTTCTTTCTCTGTATATTAACTATTTGCTCCCCCATAAAAGATTTTACCATTTAAAGATGAAAGAATATTGAGTATTTTTCCTTTTCTCTCTCTTTATCACTCAATGAGATCCTACTCAATGTTGGTTTAATTTTAAGGTAGAGCTAAAAAAAAAAAGGCCATTCTATGAAGATGCTCACAGTTTACCATTGAATAAATACATAGGTAGATTAGGAACTGCTGTGTGTGATAAATGTGTTGAGTTCAGAGCCAGGCCAAGATCAGGACTCTTAAAGCTACAATCCTCAAGGTATTAGAAACCAGTGTCTTAAAACTGAAATTTACTGCAGAAACCAAATACACAAGGTGTAAATAAGTGGACTCATCTCAATAATGTTTTCTTTTGTCTCAAGTTCCAGTTTTCCTAAGCTGTCTAATATTAACAGGGAACAGATGCGTGCAACTGTGACTGTGGCAAGGAACGTTTTGACAGATGAAGCTTCTCAGGGGTGGCCGTGAACTGAAGTTTGTGATCCGAAGTTCTTCCAGCCCAACTCCCCCAACACCCACAATTGAAAGTACATTTTCCTTCTGTAGTTACCTGGAACATGAAGGATTTAAAATGTCAAGCTAAGCTCTTCCTGTATTGATACAACTTTGAACCCAGGGAAGTGTATGTTGTTCGTAGTAGCAGGAAGTGGTAGAAATAGATAAGGGAGAATATTTTGGAAATTACTGAAAAAGATTGAACTTTACTCCAATTAGTGATGATGGGTTAAAAATATTACAGGATATTAAGGAAAGACTAACCCACTTCCGCTTCTGTTTGAAGAAAGCCCACTGACTGCTGTTGGAACTTTGGTTGAAGAACAAGTGAGTCTTTTTACTTTTCCAATTAACCATTGACTTCCGTTTCTTTTTTAATCCTGAGAGTTTCACTATTATTTTGATATAAGAAATTTGTCTTATTACAATGAAAGGTAATTGAATACTGACAGCAAATCCTGATATCTGAAGTATGCACATGCATTTATACATTTAGTAATCTGCCTATCATCTGTCTAGATGGATACAGAGAAGAGATATGTGTGTGAATCACACACATATACATTAAAATGATTAAAATAAAGAAGTCATAAACTTGAGAGAGAGCAAGAGGTGCACAGGAGTGATTGGGGGAGGAAAAAGTAGGGAGTAAATGATAGAATTATATTACAATTTCAAAAATAAGAAATACATTAGAAACAAAACTAATTAAAAATTAAAAGCAAATAGTCTGGGGGATCACCATAAGTCACAATTGAAGGCTGGTGTAGTCTATAACTCAGAGAGTTCAAGGTCAGTCAAATCTGTGTATAGAAAACTTGTCTTCAAAAGCCTTGCCTCTTCTTCCCAAACAACATGCCACACACACACACACACACACACACACACACACACACACACACACACACACACTAAAATACAGTTGAAAATGCAAGAGATCAGAACCAATGGAGTCCTACTAAGGTGAGATCTCCATTTCATAAACATGATGCCTGATACCTTTGTAACAAGATCTGCAGAGAGTAATAGAATGGTTAAAAGGTATAATTTTATAAATGGTGAGTCACGTATACAGTCATTAAATATTCAAAAGTAAAACTGCTTTTTTCCTCTTCAGCACTGGAAAAGGAACCCAGAGTTGCACTGTATGATAAGCAAGCATGCTGCCACTGTGTTATTCTTTTTTTCCCTCATCTTTATTAACTTGGGTATTCTTTATTTACATTTCGATTGTTATTCCCTTTCTCGGTTTCCAGGCCAACATCCCCCTAACCCCTCCCCTTCCCGTTCTCTATGGGTGTTCCCCTCCCCATCCTCCCCTCATTACCTCCCTCTCCCCAACAATCACGTTCACTGGGGGTTCAGTCTTGGCAGGACCCAGGGCTTCCCCTTCCACTGGTGCCCTTACTAGTCTATTCATTGCTACCTATGAGGTTGGAGCCCAGGGTCAGTCCATGTATCGTCTTTGGGTAGTGGCTTAGTCCCTGGAAGCTCTGGTTGCTTGGCATTGTTGTTCATATGGGGTCTCAAGCCCCTTCAAGCTCTTTCAGTCCTTTCTAAGATTCCTTCAATGGGGGTCCCGTTCTCAGTTCAGTGGTTTGCTGCTGGCATTCGCCTCTGTATTTGCTGTATTCTGGCTGTGTCTCTCAGGAAATATCTACATCCGGTTCCTGTCGACCTGCACTTCTTTGCTTCATCCATCTTATCTAGTTTGGTGGCTGTATATGTATGGGCCACATGTACCACTGTGTTATTTGTACTAGCCCTGACCTCTGTCTGAGCTGTTGGACAGTTCTTGGACTTCAATTCTTCTTCCTCAGCTTCCCAAGTAGCTCTGGATAATTAATTTTTCTTGTTTATATATGGAAGATTCTCTTTATTTTGAAATTTATTCCTATATAGGATAGCTTTGAATTCATAACTTTCCTGACAGCCTCCTGAGGACTTTAACTATACTTAACTTAAGGAATTAATTTTTTTCCCAGGTTAAGAACCAGGTAAAAACAAGTGTTGGTATTTAGATAGTTTTATCAAAGCAAGAGGGTTTTAGATGCTGTTTCTTTTATCTGAGATTTTTATTTCAGGAAAGTTCTCTCTTTTTACATGTTTAAATAAACTTTTTTTTGGAAAGACTAATACTAACATGAAATCTCTTCTAATTTGTTTTGTATCTTTTTTTGTATTTTGTAACAGTTTCTAATTTATTTTGTATCTTTTCACATTTCAGACCTTTTCAACTATACTTAATGGGATCTCAGTTTTATCCATTCAGGTTCATAACTTGTAATTTCCAACTTAATAATGGTTTTACTGCTTTTATTGTGTTTTCTCAACAGTGTTCTTTTTAATCTTCATGCCTTTTTTGCTTTATTGAAACATAATCTGTCATTTTTGAGCTTTTCAATCTATTATATTAATGAGATATTTATGGTTTTTTATTTTTGTGACTGGAGAGAGCTATTCATATTAGCTTTCTATTTCTTGAGAAAACATTTTTTCATTGTACTTTTACTGCCTTTGCTTCTTTGGGGGGATTACTTTCATTCTATTAATCATAGGATTAAGCTAGCTATTTACTGAGCTTTAGTGTGGGAAGTGGTGGGCGTGTGAGTCAGAGCAACCCACAGAAGCTATTTAAATCAAAGGCTAGCCCACCTCCCAAAATCTGTTTTAGTTTTCTACCCAGAGACCATATTCTTCACACCGCTTGGATGTCTGGGTGGTCTGCATTGTTCACAGCTCAAGCTTCCAAATTTACTTGCTTTGTTACTAGCGAATGTTGTTCTTGCTCTCTCCCCCGTCTCTTTCTCCTTTCTTCCAGCATTTTGAATGTTACCCAGCGGAATGGTTTAAAGAAAAATCTCAGTGTTGCCTCCTTTGCCTGATCTTCTGTGATTCTAGAATACATTGATGGGAGTTGTCTGAAAAGAAGTTTTGTTTCAATGTTGTTTATACATGTTCCATCCCAGGGCAGCCTCAAAGAAAGCAATTTTGGGGGCATCTCAGTTCTATGATACTCAGTGGAATCTGTATCATTCCCAAGATAGATGCCTGCTAGCTTCTTGAGTCTTGTGAGAAAAAAAAATGTTTCCCTGTTGGAGACACCTGTCATAGTGTGTTGTCAATTACGTACTAATTTGATTAAAGATATGGCTACAAGTTTTGCCTCAAATTTTCAATATCTATGTTTTTGCAGAGTTTGTTGTGGGGGAGATGGATTTAAACATGTATGTTCCATCGTCTTTAATGGAATGACTTCCTATGGTGTCACTTTGCACTAGACCTGCAACAGAACTGAGTATAACCTCCTTGCTAAGGTGCCCAGAGCTAAATGGTTCCTGCCTTCCAGGTTGAAAGTATCACTAAGAGTGGGTGCCATGCTTGAAGAATATCAGTGTTAAATCAACCATACAGCTCCCAAGAATACTGAAAAGGACTAGGAACAGACAGAAAGGACAGAGGTGGTAGAAACCAGCTCCAGCAAGTATCTTTAGTTTCCTTTAGGAATCCTTCGTGAATTCTTGTGAGGGCTCTTCTTCTCTTATTTCTTTTCAAGCCTTCCACTCCAAGGAGCTTCACGTTTCAGTGTTCTGTTTGTATTTCGGATAATTTTAATTCATTGATTACATTTTGTTGTTTTCCACTTCGTCAAATGATTAGTAGATTGACAATTCTTTTATCCAAGAGAACAAAAACTCTTTTATACATTTTTCTCCTTTTTCTTTTCTTTTTTGTTTTATTAATCATTTTATTTGTTTACATCTCAAATGATACCCCACTTCCCAGTTAACCCCTCCACCAACACCCCATTTGATGATATCCCACTTCCCCATTACTCCTCCACCCTCCACCTTCCCCTTTGCCTGTATGAAAGTGCACACCCACCCACCCACATTCTCCTGCCTCACGGCTCCAGCATCCCCCTACACTGGAGCATCAAACCTTTCCAGGATCAAGGGCCTCCCCTCCCTTTGCTGTCAGGCAAGGCCATCCTCTGCTACATATATATCTGAATCCATGGATCCCTCCAGCTACACTCCTTGGTTTGTGGTCTAGACTCTGAGAGAACTGGGTGGTCAGGCCAGCCTGTGTTCTTCTAATGGATTTAATCCCTCTCTGCCCTTCCGGTCCTTCTGCCAGCTGCCCAACCAGGTTCCCTGAGCTCCATCTATCTGATGGTTGGTTCCAAGCATCCACATCTGCATTGGTCAGTTGTTGGCCAGAATTTCTCAAAAACCACCATACTAAGTTCTTGTCTGCAAGCACCTCTCGACAACCTTGACCACAGCAACAACAGTGTTGGGTCTGATGTCTGCAGACATGATGGATCCCCAGGTGGGGCAGTCCCTGGTTGGACCTTCCTTTAGTCTCTGTTCCATTTTTGTCCCCGTTCTTCCTTTGGATAGGAGCATTTCTGGGTTAAAATCTTTGAGATAGGTGGGTGTCCCCATCTGTTGACAGCAGTCGTGCCTATCTGCTGGAGGAGGTCTCTATAGGATCTATCTCCCCTTTCTCTGTACATTTCAGCTAAAGTCATCCTGGTTGGGTCCTGGAAGCCTGATATTTCCCTGGTGTCTGGGACTCTCTGGTAGTTATCCCCAGTTCCTCATCTCCCCTGCTACATAATTTTGTTTGACTTCCTAATACTATGTAGCTTTCTCACATCTCCTCCAGATCCTGATGCTGCCACCCTTAATTCCTCCCCCTCCTTTCTTCCTCCCTGGTCCCCCTTCCCCTCCACCTCCCACACTCATCCTGTTACCCCCTCAATGGAGGACTGAAGCACTCACACCCTGGTCTTCCTTCCTTCTATGCTCCGTATGTTCTATGGGCTGAATAATGGGCATTGTGGGTTTGTGGGATAATATCCACTTACTAGGGAGAACATACTGTGAGTTCTTTTGTGTCTGGGTTACCACACTAAGGATGATATTTTCTAGTTCCGTCCATTTGCATGTGAATTTCATGAAGTCATTGTTTTTAATCACTGCATAGTACAACATTGTATATATGTACCCCATTTTCCATATCCATTCTTCTCTTGAGGGACATCTGGGTTGTTTCCAACTTCTGGCTATTATAAATAAGGCTGCTATGAATGTAGTAGAGCATCCTTGTTATATGTTGGAGCATTTTTTTTTTTTATGTCCAGGAGTGGTATAGCTGGTTCTTCAGGTAAAACTATTCCCAGTTTTCTCAGAACTGCCAGACTGATTTCCATAGTGATTTTACCAGCTTGCAATCCCACCAGCAATGGAGGAGGAGTGTTCTACTTTCTCCACATCTTTCTCAGGATCTGCTATCACCAGAGTTTTTGACCTTGGTAATTCTGACTGGTGTGAGGTAGAATCTCAGGGTTTTTCTGACTTGCATTTCCTTGATGACTAAAGATGTTGAACATTTCTTTCAGGGCTTCTCAGCCATTTGAGATTCCTTGATTGAAAATTTTTGATTTAGCTCTGTACTCCAATTTTTAATAGGGTTATTTGGTTCTCTGGAGTCTACCTTCTTGAGTTCTTCATGTATTTTTGGATATTAGCCCTCTATTGGATGTAGGCTTGGTAAAGATCTTTTCCCAATCTGTGGGTTGCCATTTTGTCCTATTGACAGTGTCCTTTGCTTTAAAGAAGCTTTTCAATTTTATGAGGTCCCATTTGATTGTTGCTCTTAAAGCATAAACCATTAGTGTTTTATTCAGAAGTTTTCCCCTGGGCCCAAGTATTTGAGGATCTTCCCCACATTCTCTTCTATTAGATTCAGCATATCTTATTTTATGTGGAGGTCCTTGATCTACTTGGACTTGAGCTTTGGGCTAGGAAATAGGAATGGATCAATTTGCATTCTTCTACATGCAGACTGCCAGTTGAACCACACCATTTGTTGAAAATGCTGTCTTATTTTCAGTGGACGGTTTTAGCTTCTTTGTCAAAGATCAAGGGACCGTAGGCGTTTGGGTTCATTTTTGGATTAAATTTTATTCCATTGATCAACTTGCCTGTTATTGTACCAATACCATGCTGTTTTTTATCATTATTCCTCTATAGTATAGCTTGAGGTCAGGGATGATGATTCCCTCAGAGAGTCTTTTATTGTTAAGAATAGTTTTTGCTCTCCTAGGTTTTTTGTTATTCTAAGTGAATTTGAGAATTGCTCTTTCTTACTCTATGAAGAACTGAGTTGGAACACTGATGGGGATTGCATTGAATCTGTAGATTGCTTTTTGTAAGATGGTAATTTTTACTATATTAACACTGCTATTCCATGAGCATGGAAGATCTTTCCATCTTCTGACATCTTCAATTTCTGTCTTGAGGGATTTGAAGTTCTTATAAAGATCTTTCACTTGCTTGGTTAGAGTCACACCAAGATATTTTATATTATTTGTGACTATTGTAAAGGGTGTTGTTTCCATCATTTCTTTCTCAGCCCTTTTATCCTTCTAGTAGAGGAATGCTGCTGATTTGAGTTAATTTTATATCCAGCCACTTTCCAGTTATCAGCTGGAAGAGCTCTCTGTTAGAATTTTGGGGTCACTTATGTATACTATCATATCATCTGCCAATAGTGATATCTTGAGTTCCTCTCCCTTCCAATTTGTATCCATGTGCCCTCTTTTGTTGTCTAATTGCTGTGGCTAGAACTTTGAGTACAATATTGAATAGGAAGGAAGAAAGTGGACAGCCATGTCTTGTCCCAGATTTTAATAGGATTGCTTTGAATTTCTCTCCACCTAGTTTGTTGTAGGCTATTGGTTTGATGTATATTGCTTTTTATTATATTTAGGTATGCAGCTTGAATTCCTGATCTCTCTAATACTTTTAACATGAATATGTTTTATATTTTGTCATCTAATGTAATGATCGTGTGTTTTTTTCTTTGAGTTATATAGTGCATTTCATTGATGGATTTCCATATACTGAACCATCTCTGCATTCCTGGGATGAAGTCTACTTGATCTTGGTGAATGATCACTTTGTTGTGTTTCTAGATTTGGTTTGCAAGAATTTTGTTGAGTATTTTTACATCGATATTTATAAGGGAAATTGGCCTATAGCTTTCTTTCTTTGATGAGTCTTTTTGTGGTGTAGGTATCAGTATAACTATGGCTTCATAGAAAGAATTCTTCTGTTTCTATTTTATGGAATAGTTTGAGGAATATTAGTATTAAATCTTTGAAGGTCTGATAAAATTCTGCACTAAAACTCTCTGGCCCTGTGAGTTGTATTTCTTATGACTACTTATATTTCTTGGGGGTTATGGGACTGTTTAGATGGTTTATCTGACCCGGATTTTACTTTGGTACCAAGATGAATCTAGGAAATCATTCATTTCATCCAGGTTTTCCAGTTTTGTTGAATATAGACTTTTATAGTAGCATATGATTATTTTTTTTGAATTTCCTCAGATTCTGCTGTTATGTCTCCCTTTTCATTTCTGATTTTGTTAATTTGGATATACTCTCTGTACCCTCTGGTTAGTCTGGCTAAGGGTTTATCTAACTTGTTGATTTTCTCAAAGAACCAGCTCCTGGTTTTGTTGATTCTTTGTATAGTTCTTTTTTGTTTTTACTTGGTTAATTTCAGCCCTGAGTTTGATTATTTCCTGCCATCTCCTCCTCTTTGGTGAATTTGCTTTTTGTTCTAGAGCTTTCAGATGAGCTGCTAAACTGCTAGTGTATGTTCACTCGAATTTCTTTACAGAGGCCCTCAGAGCTAGCACTGCTTTCATTGTGCCCCATAAGTTTGGATATGTGGTGCTTTCATTTTCATTGAATTCTAAAACATTTTTAATTTCTTTCTTTATTTCTTCCCTGACCAAGTTATCATTGAGTGGATAATTGTTCATCTTCCATGTGTATGTGAGCTTTCTGTTGTTTTTGTTGCTGTGGAAGACTAACCTTAGTCCATGGTGGTCCTATAGAATATATGGGATTAATTCAATGTTCTTGTGTCTGTTGAGGTTTGTTTTGTGTTCGGGTATATGGTCAGTTTCTAAGATGGTACCGTGAGGTACTGAGAAGAAGGTATATTCTTCTGTTTTAGGATGAAATGTTCTATAGATATCTGTTAAATCCATTTGTTTGATAATTTCTGTTAGTTTTACAGTGTCTCTGTTTAGTTTCTGTTTCTAAGATCTGTCCATTGCTGAGAGAGGGGTGTTAAAATCTCCCACTATTATTGTGTGAGTTTCAATGTGTACTTTGAGCTTTAGTAACGTTTCTTTTACAAATGTGAGTACCCTTGCATTTGGGGCATAAATGTTCAGAATTGAGAGTTCATTTTGGTGGATTTTTTCCTTTGATGAGTATGTAGTGTCCTTCCCTATCATTTTGATAACTTTTGGTTGAAAGTCTATTTTGTTGGATATTAGAATTGTTACTCCAGCTTGTTTCTTGGAACCATTTACTTGGAAAAAAATTTTTCATCCTTTAACTTTAAGATAATATCTATCTTTCACTCTGAGGTATGTTTCCTGTATGCAGCAATATCCTGGATCCTGTTTATGTGTCCAGTCTGTTAGCCTTTATCTTTTTAATGTGGAATTGAGTTTATTGATTTTGAGAGATATTAGCAACCAATGATTGTTGCTTCATGTTATTTTTGTCGTTAGAGGTGTAATTATGTTTGTATGTTTCTCTTCTTTTGTGTTTGTTGTGAAAAGATTAATTTCTTGCTTTTTCTTGGGTATAGTTTCCTTCCTCGTGTTGGGCTTTTTCTTCTATTATTCTCTGTAGGGCTGTATTTGTGGAAAGATATTGTTTAAATTTGGTTTTGTCTTGGAATACCTTGGTTTCTCCAACCATGATAATTCCAAGTTTTGCTGAGTATAGTAGCCTGAGCTGGCAGTTTTGTTCTCTTAGGGTCTGTATGACATCTATCCAGGATCTTTTAGCTTTTAGACTCTCTGGTGAGAAGTCTGTTGTAATTCTGATAGGTATGTCTTTATATGTCACTTGACCTTTTTCCCTTACTACTTTCAATATTCTTTCTTTGTTCTATGCATTTGGTGGTTTAATTATTATATGCCAAGAGGAATTTATTTTCTGGTCCAATCTCTTTGGTGTTCTGTAGGCTTCTTGTGTGTTTATGGGCATTTCTTTCTTTAAGTTAGGAAAGTTTTATTTTATATTTTTGTTGAAAATATTTGCTGGCCATGTAAGTTGTGAATCTTCACTCTCTTTTATACCTATTATTCTCAGGTTTGGATTTTTCATTATGTTCTGGATTTCTTGAATGTTTTGAGATAGGAGCTTTTTGCTTTTTGTATTTTCCAAGACTGTTGTGTCAGTGTCCGCTACTCTATCTTCTGGCACTGAGATTCTCTTTTCTATCTTTTGTATTCCATTATGATTCATCTGTGACTCCTGTTCTCTTTTCTAAGTTTTCCATCTCCAGGTCTGCCTCCCTTTGAGTTTTCTTTAATGATTTTATTCCACTGTTAGATCCTGAATGGTTTTGTTCAATTCATTCAACTGTTCAATTGTATTCTTCTGTATTTCTTTAAGGGACATATGTGTTTCCTCTTTAAGGGCTTCTACTGTTTACTTGTGTTCTCTTGTATTTCTTTAAGGGAGTTATTTATGTCCTTCTTGAAGTCCTCTATCATCTTTATGAATTGAGAGTTTAGATCTGAATCTTGCTTTATGGGTGTGTTGGGATATCCAGGACTTGCTGTGATGGGACAACTGGGTTCTGATGTTGTGAAGTCAAATTGTTTTTTGTTGCTTATGTTCTTGTGCTTGCCTCTTGCCATCTGGTTATCTCTGGTGTTGTCTGGCCTCCCTATCTCTGACTGGAGTGTTGTAGGGAACCGTATTGGATTTGGGCCTGGCCACTTTGTGACTGTATGGCCACAGTTAAGATTACCGCCATAAAGTCATGAGACTGTTGGACAAAAGCCTCTCCCATGAATTTACGGCACAGGAAGAAAAGACCAATTATCTCCTTAGTAAACACCCCGTGTCTCCACTGCATGACCACTGCTGAGCCTGGCTGATGGCTGATGCATGTGGAACCGACACACCTGGACCACACCTGGGTGGTGGTCAATTTACTTCTGCCTTTTGCTTTCTCAGCCTTTGTCCTTGAGATTTAGGCTGGTCTTCTTGGATTTCTCCCTAATTAATTCAGGTCTCTTAGTAGTCGGTCTTTTGTTACCGAAGTCATAGTCACCAGCCAGGGTTTCCCACTGTGCTTCCCAGATATTTTCTACCTGGAGAACTTGAGTATATAAGTGGTGAATAAAGCTATAGGAGATTCCTCTTTCCTCTCTCTCTCTGACTCTCTCCTGCTCTTCCTCTCTTCCTCACTCTTCCTCTCTCTCTCTCTCTCTCTCTCTCTCTCTCTCTCTCTCTCCCTCTCTTCCTCTCCTGGCTTGACATGATAACCTGTGTGTGTGTGTGTGTGTGTGTGTGTGTGTGTGTTTCTTTAATCCCACAGGCTTTCGTCCGATTCTCGGTACCTTGTCGGTGCAGGCGCCAACAGAGTTTGTCCTTCCTGTGATCCTGGATGTGTCAGAATACCTGGGGAGTCCAGCTGCAACTGGGGTGTTGGCTGTGTGGGATCAGGGCTTCTGATATCCAGTACAAGTGGGACCTGGAAAGTGCACAGGTCTCCAGCTTGGCTGGGAATCTGCCTCCCTGGGTCTTAGGGGTCCTGGTAAGCCTGGTTTTGGGGTGGGGTTTAGTGTCAGAATACCTGGGGAGTCTAGCTGCAACTGGGGCATGGACTGTGTGGAATCAGGTCCAGCACTGGGGCTCTGTTCCCCAGTACTGGTAGGGATGTTTACACTTCTTTAATAGTATAATTTTCCTATGAACAATTTATTTCTTTATAAAAGATGGACAGAGGAAGTGCCATAAGATAAGAGTATCTGCTATATTATTACGAGAACCTGAGTTCAGTTCCCAACATTCACATAAAAAGTCTGACTCAGTTATTTGTATGTTTACAACCTAAGTACTATTCAGACAGGAGGTAGTAGAATCATTGGTCCCAGATTTCAAGTCCAATATGAGACCCTGTTCAAGAGAAGAAGGTAGACAGCCACAGAACAGAACACCAGGCATCCTGCAAGAGAAAAAATAAATGTCAGCAAAAGTCTAAGTAACAAAGTAGTGATATAAATTTATATTAATAAAACTTTCTCATATGCATTACAGACATTCATAATGAGTATTAGAATGTGAGTTGTAGTTAGAAAGTTTTCAATATATGTCCATATCATCTGTTTGATGGCAGTAATTTTCTGAATTGATTTTTAAAAGTTTTCCATATATGCCCAATTTTTATTTTTAGAATAAAATTAATTAGAAATGTCACATAAATATGGACTAAAATCAGAATGTTCCTGATTTTAAAACCTTACCATGTATTAGATGCATAAAATATTTGAAAAAGAAAATTAATATATAAATTATATGATAGCTTGAGTATCTTAAATTTTTTATATAAAATTGCTTGAAAATACATATTTTAGGGGGAAGAAACTATAATTCTGATAACAGAAAACTGTATATAAATACAGTAACCTTTAGTTAACACATTCTTTTTCAGATGTTGTTTGCTAACTATAGTCTATACTCTCTTTGCCAATATTATTGATAAAGTGTTGAGTTGTCACTTTTAATGATTATTTTTATTGTTTCCCGGTACAGTCTACAATACACATTATGGGAGCTCTCATTTATCAAAAGCAGACATATCGTTACTTGTGGATAAGTTAAGACACTATTATTTTATGAGGCTTTGCATTGAATAATGAATAGAATTCAGTTCTCATGTAATCTATATTTGTACAGCATGACATGGAATGGATAGACTATGAAACAGTGATATGAACTTTTCACCAATTTGTTACTAATGACAGAGTTGCCCTGATACTTTAATTATGAAACCATAGAAAACATGGAAAAGTCAATGTTTTTGTTTCTTTCTGTTTGTCAATTGCTCTTTGGCAAAAAGGTGAGGAATACAAAGAAATATAAATCTTTTCCTCCTCTGTTGGTATAATTATTAATTGCTTAGTTTTACAGTAGAAAATATTTTTATATTGAAGTAAAGAAAAATATTGTATATAGTATCATATTATAACAACAAAGTTTGTTATTCTCCAAGTTTTATTATTGTTTTGCTATGTGAATAAAAAGCATAAACTGTTATCTTTACAAGAGTTCAGTCTGTGATTCTAGGTGTTTGGATTATACAGAGGCTACCACCTTCCTATAAACATGCAGTTGAACTTTGAACCATCCCATTTGACAGCCTCAAGAATGGTGATCTTGTTCTTAGTGTTGCTCTGCTTTCTGTAGTGCAATACAGTGAAAATACTTTCTTTGTGCAAATTTCCTTTGAGAGAAGAGATATTATTACATGTCAAGTTGATGTTTTAAATACTTGGTTTAGAAATGGATTTTTATATATCATATCTTTAAGTAAACTCATTTATAAAGATAAATTTATTGCTTATTTTGAAGACCTCTTTTGCATCTTGACACAAAATATAGATCTCTCATAATGGCAGATGTATCCTGCTAATTACTTTAATGATGGACACCATAGAAAGCAAGGACTTTCTTCTGTACAAGCACTCAGGCCTCAATATGTCACAAAATGTTTGTTTAAAGTGGCAGTAATGATATAAATTCTATAAAATATAATTACAGATACTTGTATTTCAATATAAATTGGAGAAAACTAAACTCCTAAATCATTAAAATATAAAACAGTATATCCTAAATTTTAAAACATTAAAGATATATCTTGGGGATTTTTATCTTAATAACAATTGATTATGTATATGAATCTTCTATATTGGCCACGGTCCTACATCTGATATATTTTATATTTGGGTCCCTGCTACTGTTACAGCTTACACATTTGCTAGCCTGTAACTTCCTACATGAGCAATAGTATCTAGATTTCAGCTATGGCAAGTTTAATTTTGTAAAGTGTGACAAGGAAGGAGAATTATAGGATCATTATAGCTAGCATGACATAAAAAGTCAACAACTAATATTGTAATGTTTCTGAGAGAGAGAGAGAGAGAGAGAGAGAGAGAGAGAGAGAGAGAGAGAGAACACATGGGTATGAGCATGCAAACATGTGCATGTGTTTAGTGCTGACTGGCTCAAACGAAAGAAAGATTTCAAATGACTAAAGTAATAAACCTATGATTTAAGCATAACTCTGAAGAACAGTTAATGTATGAGAAATTGAATAAAATTAATTACATAGATTATGATTTTAAATATTTATCTTGAGGTATTATCAACTGTAGAGGAATTTTAATCCCGAGACATGGCTACTCTGGCAAGTGATCACATTCAAAATCCTTCATAGTCTATATGATCAGGCTGGAAAGCAGACATGCCCTTAGTATATACCTTTAATCACAAACAATGAAGGTGAAGTTAGCTAGTAGAAGGAAGTACCCATATTTGAATGTTATGTCTACCTGAGGGGCAAAGTGATAAATCAGAGAAAAACTTGACAGAATAAGTCAGAGATAGGATACATCCAACCCTCAGGGGAACAGGAGGGAAAGAGAAGTGACTTCAGAGACTAGCACAAGGGAGGGAGGGAGAAAAGGAGGAAGGGAGAAGGGGAGGGAGAGGGAGAGTTTTACTGGGACAGTTTTACTGGGACAAGTTGTAAGTGAAGACAGAAGGAGCCAGAGAATAAGGAGCCAGAAGATTAGAACAGATTGCCAGGGAAAGTTTGAGACTAAGCAGAGCAATTCAGTAAGAAACCAAGAGAAGCCGGATTGAATCAGTCAGAGGAATTTTGGGCCTGAACACTTGAGATGAACCAACCAGTCAGGGTTCAGAAATAACGAGAAAGGATAAGCTTCTTCGATAGTAAGTTTCAGAGGCTAAAACATTCTAGGCTTAGGTTAGAGGCAGAAGCTACAGCTGAAGTCTTCAAGTCTGGGCTTGCTGAAGATAGGATTTAAGGGAGGCTAGAAGCTTCTGGCCTAGGGATAGTACAGAGAAATAAATGCTCTGGGCTCACAAACTTTGTTTCATAAATCGTGAGTATGACTCTCATCTCACTACTTAATCTGAGGAAATAAAAGTGACATTCATATTTATGATGAACTTTTTGGGTGAAGTGAACCACTTTAAATAAGATTTCTATGCTTTTTAAAAAACATGTAATGTTAGAATATTTTTAATGCAATGTGTTACACACATTTCTCTATGTATGAATACACATTAATAAAGCATATCTCACATTATCATTATTATTGTGTTCACCTGAATGACAATATATAAATCCTTCCATATTTATTTGTTAATTAGTTAGGCATGGTATTTGACTCTAGTAAGATACTTTAATTACAGCTTTAATACTTTATATATATATATATATGTATATCCACTTTACTACATGACTTATACAAATATTTAATTTCTGAGGGCATATTAATTATAAAACAGTGTTTCCAATGGACTTAAATACTCCTTAGGAAATGAGTACTTTTTAATGTTTATAAAGAAAAACATAGGCAAGCACGGGAGAGACGTCGTCTTGGGGAAGAGCACTTGCTGCTCTTGCAGAGGAACAGAGGTCAGTTCTTAGCATACATGTGGGGCAGGGTAATGGTCAAGGGTAATGGTTCTCAACTTGTGGGTTACACCCCAAAAAAGTTGCATATCACATATTTATATTACAATTCATAATAGCAAAAACACAGTTAAAAAGTAGCAATGGGGGGAGGATGGGGAGGGGAACACCCATAAAGAAGGGAAGGGGGAGGGGTTAGGGGGATGTTTGCCTGGAAACTTGGAAAGGGAATAACACTCGAAATGTATATAAGAAATACTCAAGTTAATAAAAAAAAGTAGCAATAAAGACATTTTGGGAGGGACTCACTATACATGAGGAGCTGTATTAAAAGGACAAAGGATTAGAAAGGTTGAGAACCACTGGTTCTATGGGATCTGATGCTTTTTTCCAACACTGTGAAGACCTATACACACAAGTACATATACACAATTGAACACACACACACACACACACATACAATGAATAAACAACTTAAATGTTTATACAGAATGAGAAGCGAAAAATTTACAACCAACCCCTAGCCACATATTCAAGCAGACATAGAAATGTAAGAAAAAGCAAGCTCATGGAAGACATCGTGGGATAATGGTCTTGCAGTTACTTTTTTTTCATTTTTCCATGAATAGTCTCTACACAGCTCATGCTTAGAGACGTATAAGCTTCAGAGGTCAATCTTCTCCCCTAACTGGATGTTGAAGCTCACCGCCTGTCTCTTGGTTCCGAACATAAACCCTGTATCATTTGGCAACTTGTGAATGTATTCATAATGTTACAAAATCTTCATTGTTATCCTCTTTTTCCTTAGCATTAATCTCAGAAGAAAAATTGCAGTAACTTCTTGCTATTGAATTCTGACATAGTTTGCTGATGTCAAATATACATTTACCTTGTGAATTCTTAAATGCCATCCCTTTCATTTTCTTCTAGTAAATGTAAAATAATGTTTAATGGTATATAATTTTAATTACTTTCATTTTGGCTTTCTAGGCAAAGCGATCTTGAATCTGTGTCATTAGTGTTCAGATAAAACCTAATCTGCTGTACCTTTTTATTAAGAATGTCCTGCATGAGTTTTTTAACCTAATAACGTTGTCAAAATGGCTCACAAGCATGTTTCGACTGAAAACCAAACAGACTGATCCATGCATAATCTTAAAAGAATGTATGCATTGGCATGCTCCATAAGCATTTTGAAAGCATTTCTTCTTTAATTTCTGTTTTTGCCTACTGCTCCTTAGTGTAGACAAAGATCGTGTAATGCTAAAGCCGTGTTCTTCATCATCTGTGGTCTCACTGTCACAGAGAGAAAAGCAAAAATCCCTCTTTCTTTTGCTCTCAAAATGGCAAAGGTGAATGGATTCTATTTTTGTTTCGCTTCAAGTGTGTACTTTTAAAATCACTCACTTCATTGTATAACGGATAGTGCTTCTCCATAAATGAGAACAATGTATTCTGCACTTATAAATAAAAATAGGACTGATGTTTCTTCCAGCCAAATAAGTAAATAAATAAAATAAAAAATAAAAGCAAATGTGTGTGTATGGGGGGGAAGTTATTGCTCTTTTATTTTGGAAAAGATTGAATTGTGAATAAAATTATGCCTCTGGCTACTCTAAGAATAAACTATACAGGGAATTGAAAATACCCTTTAGGGACTGTGCTAACTAAATTATTCAAATACTTCCCTCAAAGAACAGACCTAAAATGCTAGTGTTCATCATAAAAGTTGACTGATATGTAATCTGTTTTCCATTACACAATTACTTCCTACATTTCTGCTCAAGAGCTGACCTTCTTCCAGGCTTCTTGATCTCATCTTTCGAGACACTGCCATTTACAGAATGATGTCAGACTACATCTAAAGAACATTCCTGTGCATTTCACACTTGCGTAGAATTTCTGGCAATTCCCGCATCAAATGAGATAAAACATGAATCACTCACTGACATTTAGGGACAACACAATCCAACCTAAGGTCATCTTTGACCATCACTTCATCGATTCAAAGATGAACTCTCCCAGCCTACATGAAAATTCCCTGAATATAACCTGTGCGACCTTACTTTAAGGAACCTGTGAGCAACCCTTTGCCTGGTTTGCCTTTCTCCTGCTCTTGTGTTGCCAGAAGCTTCCTGTGCGCCTGTAGTCACTCCATTTTCTGAGAACATCTGTGAATACATCTAGGGGAATCGATCTTGACATTTTCTTTCGTCCATATATTCTTTTGTGTGGCCTTTCATGATTTTCTGTTACTATATCTTCTTTTTATTTTCATAAAGTTCTATATTTTAACAAATGATGAACAGCCATTTTCTCCGTCTACAAGTTCACGTCTTTACCTCAGTAGTTTAGTGTCAATATCATTGTCAAGAGATAAAAATTAATGTCAATATACCAATTGTCTGATGACAAACAGGATTCCAGCACAGTGACAATTTGAACTGAATAATTTGAATTCAGGATGGGTTGATGCTAAAAAGTATTAAATAATTCAACAAAATCAAATCACAAAGTTTTTATTTACTTCCCAGGGTCTGTTTCCAAATTATTTTGTTAAAAATGTTTTAATTAATACACTCACCAATATCATCCAGCATGTTTTATCAGTGAAATTTTGATGAGATTTCTGATAAGTCTGAAACTGATCTTTGCTATGTGGGTATTATAATTCACTTTATAGTACAATTTAATAATTTTACTTATTCATATAAAAAAACAAAAATCTAAATACTTATATAGTTCCAACTTGAAATTGTATACTATGGCTAATCAATATTTTTATGGTTTGTTCACAAAATGATCCTAGTTAAAACATTTATTAGAAAACTAGGTATATGTTGAAATGTGCATGATAAAATGGATGTAAGCATTTATTATTTACTTTGAGAAAATAAATAATTTAAATCTTAACTTTTTCACTGTTTCATTCACCTGTAACTTGACGTGAGGATACAGAAAACAAAATAACTCACTTCATACTAGCATCTTGGGGAAGATGCCTGTCCTTAACACCATGAAGAATTTACACTTGTCAGCTAAGTCATAAATTATTGAACCTTTAACAATTATCATGCATTGACTAGGAAGTATCCTGCACTTGTGCAATAAAAATAATTTTGCAATAAATTTTTATGAGTAGTTATATGTTCGAGAAGTAAAGACATTTATTGTGGTGCTCCTGAGGACAGGATTAAATTATTGCTGATTGAGATACTTTTATTTGGCAGTGTTAGATTCATAGGCATAAATGTCAAACTCAACCAGCCACTTAATGTACTTGATATTTGATTGGTATGAAATGACTTCCTGAGAATACAAATGAAGCTTTTTACTATTGTATAAGAAGAATTAAAAGACAAAAATTGAATGTGTGGAAATAAAAAAAAAAAAAACAAACCACCAGCCAAAACATTCTGAGATTAAAAGGCGTATAAAAGCAAAATTAACAGTTCCATTTTAAATAATGATTTTTCATATTATTTGTGCTGTCACACATTCCTTTCGATGAATTCTTAACACCTCTTGATTTTGAACATGTCAAGAGAAGATTAAATGTAAATTTTGTATTTTATTTTATTTTTCATCTCACAACATTGTGGTTTCAGACACCATTATCTGTTTAAATATTGTATGGAGATGAGATTATGTGCATGAGACTCATTTTAGCTAGAAGAGTTTGAGTTCTTCCTTTGAGAGAAGTGACATGTCTGAACTGTGTAAACAACTGTGTCATACATGTGTAATATCACTATCATCTACTATCAGTTGCACTTAGCTGTATTTGAACATTGTTGCTGTAAAATTATAACAAAATAAATGCTGTCTTTTACCCTGCATGAGGTCGGGCACTGTAGTGCCCCAAGGTATCTGGAAGACATCTTCACCTCAGTCAGCAAAGTGTCTTACCCTCTTTGCTCCATCCCATATCACACTGCCCAAAGTGACTCTCTGAGCCTGCAACAGTCTCTCTACCCATCTGCTTCCCAAGGCAGGTTGCCACCACGCCAAACACATACATCCCAATTTTGTGGTGGGCTAGCATGTCTAGTCACCACATACTCTCTTGAACTTAAATCGCCACATGAAAGAACACAGAACACAATAACCTCCGATCCAATTGATAATATAAAATTTGCTCATCTAGACACACAAAGTCCTATACACATCCATCCCTTAAGAATATTCATAGCAACCTGTAAATGTGCAGAGAGGAATCTTAACATCTGCCTCCATGTTGTCTCAGCTGCTTCCCTCTCTATCTTCCAGACTCCGTCCCCTCTAAAACTTTTCTCCCGCCCATCCTTCCTTTTCATCCAATGACAGGCCTTGTTCTATCTTGTACCTGCCTTCGCCTGTGTAATGACATCATCCTACAGAACATTTCTGATATATTGTTATATAATTACATGTCAAGTGACTTTTACATTAAGAATACAGTTTTACTTTCATATTTTATGGTGTAGTTATGATGTGTACACATTATATGATTCTTATCAGATATAATAAAGATGAATACATATTTGATACATTAACTCAATGTTAGCATAAATCATTAGATAAACATAGTCAGAAACAAATAATATTGTACATATTATCACTTGACATTGTAAAATAGAAATATACTACTTTAGTTACTACATAGGGTAATTTTATAGTGCTGAGCCAAAGGGTTGAGATTCATAATACTTATCATTATAAGTGAATATAGTTTTGGCATATTCTTCAATTTTTCCACTGCTTGGTTTCTTCATAAATGACCATCACTCATCTTGAGAGATTTTTAGACCTACTGTACCACTCTCTAGGAGTTTACACTTACAAGGAATTTATTAGATGGTCTGAATAAATGGGATTCATAGTTGTGAAATGACTTGTGAACTATTGGTTTTAAAATTGAAAAATTAATAAGAAACAAAAAGTAGTGCTTTACAAAGTACATGAATGGTCATGCTCTAGGAGAGTGTGATATAGTAAACATGACCATGCTGTAGGAGAGATTGTAGCAGCCTTTGGTAAATTTATTTTACCGATGGTAGAATATCTGCAAACTTATTTTATATTTGAATTCCTTCTTGGCCAAGATATTAGTTTACCAACTATCTTCCAAGTAACATTTATTGTTCATTTTTGGACCACTTATAATTACAGAGCTGCGGTGTGGCCAGAATACCACAGCATATAATCTCAGCACTCCTAGGGTAGCCTTTAATCCTGGTTTGGTCAATATGTAGGCCTTTGAGATACAAGCCCCTTGAGATCCAAGATGAGGCCCAGGTGGGTTTGGTGGAATACCGTAAATTTAAAGCACACAAAAATCATTCTGAAACGTTGAGGCTGACTGAAGCTTGTCTTCCAACAACACACAGCAGTATGAGTGTCCTTGACACAGAGGCTCTGTCATTCACTAGTTTCATAATTGGCAATAGTTTATTATTTAGTAAAACTTCTTTCAATACTATGATAAGCCTTTCCAGTAGCAATGAGCTCCCAAAAGTTCAAAAAATGACATTACTACTGAGGCTTGTTTCAAGAATTTTGATTTAAGTAGTGTGTAGAATACAGAGTGCATATCACCATTTGCGTCTATTGTGATGTCATTATGAAATCACTGTGAAACATTGGGAAACAAGCAAGAGAATCGGCAAAAGAGCTGGGTTCTTATGATTGATTGATGGAAAATGGTGTTAGAAAGTAAGAAACTAGCAACATGGAAGATGCGTTTTAATTCAAGGCTTTTTCCCTCCTTCAAACTAGAGTCCACATATAATTTCTTTTTTCTCCTTTTTTTTTCTGCTGTGTTTTTGGGAGACAATATTAGTGTGCAACTCTGTCTAGTCTGTTGCCGTGTAGATCAGGGAGCACTAAAAGTTGCTTCGATCTTCTCCATGTATCTTCTGAGTATTGTGATTGAGTATGTGTCACCATTCCTAGCAAACCATATGGATTTTTTTCAATGCAATTTTCCCCCCAGGTTTCAGTTAAGTTCATTTATTTTACATCTTCTCTCCCACCCCCAAACCCCTTGAGACAGAGTCTCCTTCTGCATCCCAGATCATCTGAATCCCACTATAAACCTCAGGTTTATGAGGGACATGCGGCTAATTCTTTTGCCTTAGCCTTCTGGGTGGCAGAATTACAGTTATGAGTGAACACATCATACATGACTGCATGTTATGCTGTGCTGGGAATCGTACCTAGTGACTTTCAACAGTAGGCTGTCAGTTTGTGATTGAACCATGTCCCAAATCATCATCTGGATAGAGCTCATAAGACCTTAACCTTGCTTTTTGTGTTTCTATCAGCTGTAGGAGCCCTCGTTCTCCTTATTTTCTTACTTAGCTGATACATAAAAAATTTGAAAGAATGCATATTAATGGATTACCATGTGATTTTGTTCTGTGTACAGGAACAAAACTGGAGAATGTCTTCAAGCACATTGTAAAGAATGAACAGTTTGTTTATGTCTGAAGACAAGCACTCTGAATAGAAGCAAAAATAATGGGTATCCTTGGGCTGAAAAATGCATATTTTAAAGTGTAAAGTGTAACATTTTAAATTGATGATGTAAATAGGCTCATATATGTATCAACTCTAAAATTCACAGTTTGTTATGGTTAAAATTACATTACATTTAAAGTTTAAACTTCCTATGCATTTGAGGACAAAAAGAAAAGTCTCTAGTATGTAAATCCCTATCTAGCACTGGCTGTACCCTGTTATCCCACTTCCCTTTGTTCCAGAAGTTAAAGACTTATTCTCAAACTGACTAGTCTTGAAAATTTTGCTGTTCTAGCAAGATAATAGGTCATAAGACTATGTGCTATTTCTACTTTTGCAATTCAATTTGCCTTACTCTCCTCAAAGAGATGTCTAGGACAGCTGTAAGACAGATATGTTAAAATTACACTCTGCCTACAAATAGACAAAATACATGTAATACTGTGGTTTTTGTCTTTAAAAATCCTTGGACTAACAATAGCCAAGAACTGGCCTAGAAAACTCTCTGGAACTGGCCAGTTATTTATGTATGTGTGTGTGTGTGTGTGTGTGTGTGTGTGTGTGTGTGTGTGTGTGTGTGTATGAATGTATGTATGTATGTATGTATGTAAATAACAAGCCCATATCTGACTAAAATTAAACCTTAAGTCAGACTGGTGAATCTCTAGTAACACCAGACCCATGACAATTTAAGAAGACTAAAAGGTTCTCAGTTACTTTTTTGTTACTGTGACAAACACCATGTCCACTGCCACTTATCAAAGAAAACCTTTAATTTGGCACTTACAGTTTAAAAAGGTCAGAGTTCATGACTGTCAGGCAGGGACCATAGCAACTGGCAGGAATGGTGTTAGAGCAGTAGCTGAGAGTTTACCTCTTGATCTATAAGCAGGAGGCGAGAATGCTAACAGAGAATGGAGGGAATGACTTGGGATTTTGACAGCTCAAAGGTCACCTAGACAAACCTGCTCCAATAAAGCTACACCTCCTCCAACAAGACCACTCCTCCTCTAGTGAGGCCGCTCCTCCTCCAGTGAGGCCACTCCCCCTCCAGTGATGCCACACCTCCTCCAACAAGACCTCTCCTCCTCCAGTGAGGCCACACCTCCTCCAGTGAGGCCACACCTCCTCCAACAAGACCACTCCTCCTCCAGTGAGGCCACTCCTCCTCCAGTGAGGCCACTCCTCCTCCAGTGAGGCCACTCCTCCTCCAGTGAGGCCACTCCCCCTCCAGTGATGCCACACCTCCTCCAACAAGACCACTCCTCCTCCAGTGAGGCCACACCTCCTCCAACAAGACCACTCCTCCTCCAGTGAGGCCACTCCTCCTCCAGTGAGGCCACTCCTCCTCCAACAAGACCACTCCTCCTCCAGTGAGGCCACTCCTCCTCCAGTGAGGCCACTCCTCCTCCAGTGAGGCCACTCCTCAGGTTTCCAAAACAGTTCCATCAACTGAGTGCCAAGTCTTCACATCTATCAAAATACGTTCTCCAGAAAGCGACAGTATTAAAGACTTTAAAGCTTATATATTTGTTAAAATACATCAATACATGCCAATAATTTTAATATTGTTTTAAATTTATATTATAAACAGAAAAGTTGAGAATTTTTGCATTTAAAATAAACAATATATTCCATCATATTATTTTAGTATTTAGAAAAAAATTTCATTTGCAAAATTAACTTTGAGTTATACTCTATTTTTTCATCAGAGTCCCATCTCTTTCAAAGGTTCCATTTGAAAATAAGACTCTTTTGTCACCGTTATAAGCATCTTGAAATAGGAGAGGCCAGATAGTTATAGTTTTGACCTCCCTTTGTGGTTTTAAATCTCAAAGTTCCCTCATAACTGAGTCTAATAAAAATATAATTGTGAGGAAGTCCGTGGGCTTGTCAGGGAGTTCTGTGCTCTTGAAGAGAAGAAATGCCAACAAAAGAAATGATGCACCGGAGTGTGAAGATGCGTATCTTCAAACTTTTCGTTCATAAAGGAACATTTGATGCATTAAAACACTCCCAATTCCAGTCTCCTTGGCACTTCCTATGGAGGTAATAAGAGCCTTCGATTGGTCAGTTTGAAAGGTTGGAAGGTGTCATCTTCATGTGTGCCGCGCCCCTTCCTTTCCTCTAGGGCGGGAGCTACACAGGAAGTGCCGCCTTCACTGAGGGGATATTGACAGGTACTGGATTCACCTCGGCGCCATTTTATTTTGGCTTGTGCTTGTGGCGTAGCTGGTAAGTACAGTTTTGGGGTTCAGTTTTTATCAGTAGTTCGCAGAGATCACCTCTAATTGTTAATAACTAGCTGTACAACTAAGTTCTAAGGACTTTCTTAGTTAACTGCTTGTCGTTCCCCACCCCGACCGTGCCTCAGGGAAAGGGACTGTTTCTGTTGGATTTCCCTACAGCCCACTGAATTAGGACGTAGAATGACTGTGGAAGGAAAATTCTGTTTCAAAATGAATCCTGACACGACATCCACTTTATTATTTTTGTTTGTGGAGACGGCCTACCTGTTTGGTTCATTGGTAGCCCAGGTTAGCTTCGACCTCAAAGCATAGCTTCCAAGCACTGTGGTCCAAGCTGGCACTGCCACAGCCGAAAGTTCCAAGCAAGAGGTAGTGAGTCAGGTACCTGACTTGGGATTGTTTTCTGCACTGAGTGATTTGTCCACTGAAACATGGCAGTTTTTATAGACGCTTACCCTGTCTTCAACAGAGTCAAGTTTGGGTGCCTTGGTCTGTAAAAAGGGCTGGTGAGTTTTGAGTAGCACAGCAAATGCAGTCTACTGAGGACTGGAAGAAGTGAGCTGTATTGAATGAGTCCTAAATTAATCTGTAGAAATTAATTTTTAAAGTCACTTTGTATGAGACGAAGATGTGATGATATATTATTTTTTTTGTATGGAAGAAGTTTAGGATTCAAACGTTTTTTTTTTTTCTCTCAACATCAGGAGGAGTATCTTCCTGGAACTGTTTAGTGTCAGTCATAAGTGGGTGACATTAAAAAGTAGACTCTGCTTTACTTTCCTATCACTTTATTATTCAGCCGGAAGAGAGAATTACAAAAGGACAAGACTTGGACATGCAGGACTTGTGCATGGCTTTTAAAGTTGCTCCTAGCTCTCACTCTTCAGTTGGCTTTGTATTTGATAATTCTGTGCACTCTTGACTGTAATTCTGGTTATTGAAATCCAAACTTATTTGACCAAAGGAGCTGCGAAAAGAAACAAATTATGAAGGTAGAATTAGGAAGTCAGTTTTATTGGGAATGAGGACCATTCATACTAATACTCAAATTTTCATAGGATTTTGTTATACTAAAATAGTTTAAGCTTTGTGCTTCAGTATCAATTTATAGCAATGGAAGAACATAACTAGTATGGATGTGAGCCAGAGGAAAACTTCTGCAGGAAGAAAATAAAAGTTTTACTAGAGATGACCTAGAAATGAGAGTTGATATAGATACTGTTAGGAGGGAAACAGCTTCAGGAGGGATCCAGAGGGATGCAGCAGAGGGTTAGGAAGGGGTGCTGCTCAGTAGATACTTGGTTGAAATAGAAGATTGATCTCAAGTAAGCCTGTGTTCGAGGTATTTATGAAAAGAAATTTCAGAGAGCCATCTAAGGAAATGATAAAAATGCTTTCATATAATTCATGGCTATTTTACTACAGAAGTAAATATGATAAAGGCTGGGAAACTAGAAAGAGGCCCACGAAATTACATTCACACGCAGACACACACACACACACACACACACACACACACATACACATACATATAGTACTTTAAGAGAGGGACAGGGGAGTCATAAATCATTAGAAATGAAAGCAGAAGCAGAATTAGGATACTGGGGGTGAATAAAGGGTGCAGAGGTGGAAAAGGGGCAGAAGGAGGATGGAGTGGGTCTCATGATCCAAAACTAAGTTTATATTAAAATGCCATAAGAGATTCTGATGCTTTGTAAGCTAATAGGAAACTAAAAATACAAAAGGAAAATCTTATCAGATCTGTGAGTATATGTGATCTATTCAATGATTTTTCAAGGTATATAGCTACTATGGAATTTGAATGTAAATGTAATTTGTGTTTCAAATAAATGTTTTCATAGTAGTTAACATAAGACTTAGCAAGATAAGCTATATTTTTTTTACTTAAAAACATTTTTTATTCTGCTCCTATACTTTACATCCCAACCTCAGTTTCCTCTCCTTCCACTTTTCCCAGCCTCCCCACCCCGACTCCTCTCCTTCAGATTTACTTCTTCATTCACTTAAAAACAAAAAGAATAGGATAGGAAGAGAGAGAGAGAGAGAGAGAGAGAGAGAGAGAGAGAGAGAGAGACCAACCCAACATGGCATAGTGAGTTACAGTAAGGCTAGGCACAAACCCCCATACCAAGGCAACCAAGTAGGAGGAAAGGGTCCCAAGAGAATGCAAAGGAATCAAGGATGCCCCTCATGCCCGTTAGGAGTGTGAGAAGAACACCAAGTTACACAAACATAACACATGCAGAGAACTTGGTACAGGTCTGTACGGGCTGCGTGGTTGTCACCAGTTTTCTCTGAGCACCTAGGAGCCCTGTTGAGTTGATTCTGTGCTCTAAGGGCTGTGTTTTCCTGGTGTCTGTAGCCCCTCTGGATCCTAGAATCCTTCCTCCCCCTTTTCTATGGGGTTCCTCTGGCTCCACCTAGTGTTTGGCTGGGCATCTGCTCCCACCAATTGCTGGATGATGCCTCTAATGACAATTGGGCCAGGTACTGATGATCTATGAGTATAGCAAAATATCATTAGGAGTCATTTTATTGATTTTTTTTGCCAGTAATGTTTGATTCTATCCTGGGTCTCTGGATGTTAAGCCTCTTGTTCTTGGCTATCCAGGCACTGTCAGGCATGGGCTCCTCTTATGGTGTGGGGCTCTAGTTGGATCAGTAATTGGTTGGTCATTTCCAGAAGTTCTCAGCCATCATTAATTACCCCAACACATCTTGCAGGCAGGACAGATTGTAGGTCAAAGGTTTTGTGATAAACTCTATTGTAAGAGGCCAGGATGTAGTGTAAGTTAAATGTTGGATGGGCTCGTCAGCTAGCATGAGAAAAGTTTTTTCTTGCAATTATTAATTCCAGGGAGGTATATGTATGTAGGAGGGGGTGGTATTTGAAAAGTAGATACTTGTGGTAAACTCAAAATAAAGCCATTTTTATTGTTAGTAGTAGAAGAAACTAGACTTTAAGAATATAGATAGGAGTTTCTTACCAAAAAGATATAGTTAAGAAAATTAAAAGCACAGAAAGCAAATATCCATTTTGCAACAAGTCGGCATTAATTTGTCATGTGATACAGAAGAGGAAAATGAGCTAATCCATTGGAAAGTGCAAAAATGCAGAGCGAACCCTGGACCTTGGGTACATTAGGCAATGGCCCAGCTATGAGTACTATATTCATAGTCCACAACTTCTTAAATATACTTAACTTTAAAAAAAGGTAAGATATGTGTAGATGAAAGTTAGAATGAAATGAAAATTAGAGACATAGTCCTGGCTTGTACAAAAAAAATGTATTAGTAAAGAGTGGTGTTGACAGAGTGAACAATTGACAGTGCCTGAAGGAACACATGAAAGAGAATTAAATTCTCATTGGACACCTAGGGGAACGTGCTTCAGAAGCATCAATTTTAGCTCCAGTTCAGGAATATATTCAGTGTGGTTTTGCAGCTGAAACTAAGCTCTTCTCTAAGAGGCACACTTCACCAGTGAAGGGATTCTCCAGTCAGTAGAAATATGCTTGGTGGAAAGTGCCTATCTACTAGATAGAGAGAAACTATTTTAGTTACAAAGTACACGGCCATTAGCACCCAAACAATAACGGAAACTAGGAAGAAATGAAGACATTTTAAAAATTAATTTTAAGAATTAAAATGTACTTTAACCCAAATCTGTTGATTTGATGATCTTTTAAATTTTTTTGGAAGACAGGCATATAGATCAGATTTCATCCATACTGAACACAGTTTAATCAGTTTTCCTCTTAGATATCAGGAACATATAACAGAAAAATTAGCACATTGATAGGAGTGCCTGGATTGTATGATGCACATATAGACTGGCTGCATCCTGTTGAGGCTCAGAACAAAAGGACTTCTATGTCCTTTCTCTGTAGGCCCCATTTATCTTTGTTTTCTAATTTTTAAAGAATGTTGTTTTATGATCGAGGAGTGTCTTTTATTTAAAATCATAAGTGGAGAGATAGTTCCATATTTACATATTATTTTGTTGGTCTTGATCCATGAATCTGTTTCAAACCCTAAAGTGGTTTAAAAATGTATACCTTTGTAAGTCTTCTCTTCTATCTCTATCTATCCTCATCGCTTGCAGTCTTCATTTAGTAACCCTTACCTCCCCCCTTTAAAACAATTTAATTTATAACAATTAAATCCCTAAGGCTGTCTTACGTACACTGTTTGATCAATGTTAACTCATTATGATATATTACTTCAACCTTCTGCAGTAAAGCTTTTTATTTAGGGTTTCCACTGCTGTAAAAAGATACCATGACCAAGGCAACTCTCATAAAGGACATTTAATTGGGACTGGCTTACAGGTTCCGAGGTTTGGTCCATTATCATCAAGGCAGGAAGCATGGTGTTGGAGGAGCTGAGAGTTCTACATCTTGTTCTGAAGGCAAACAGGGGAAGACTGACTCACTGGCAGCTAGGAAGAGGGTTTCAAATCCCACCTCACAGTGACACACTTCCTTCAACAAGGCCACACCTCTTAATAGTGCCACTCCATGGACCATGCATATCAAATCTCCACAGCTTCTTTCAGTTATTTTAAATATAGGTTTATTTAGCATTTAATTTGCAAGTGACAGACCAGACCAAAGCAGTCTGGGTTCTGGAGTCAAAACTAGGTCAAGTGCCCAGGAGGTTCTTCTTTCCAAGTCACGTTTTAAAACACAAACATACAGAAATATGAACATATATTCAAAACTCTTTTCCTTTCTACATAAGTAATTAATCTTTTACAGTACTGTGTGCCTTTTTTGGGAAAGTTAACTACATATTGTGAAAATATATTCATTTATTGTACAGAATTCTTCCCAAGCTTTTTGTTTTACAGTTATATAGTAATACTTCATTATGTGAATATATTTTGGTGCATTCAAACAGTTCGCTTTGATAAATACCCAACTTGATAGTTCTATTTCTTGAATATGCTTTGGTTAACTCTATACTACCCCTAGATAAATTATTTATGATGTACATGAAGTAATATGATGGAAAGCATCAGAGATTCAGTTGTCTAATCATTATCTGCAGGTTCAATGATTAAATCTAAGCAATCTATTGTGAGGATATATGATGGAGAAATGAATGATTCAGGTTACACACAAAAATATTAAACTTATTGCTGTTGGGAATGTGAGATTACTACAGTTTTTAAATAGGAAAGGAAAATAACAAAATATGCTTTAAGAAAATAAGTCAGTGGTACATAGAATATGGAGAAATGGAAGTCAGGAAGACCAATTAGGGAAATACTGGAATAATACAAACAAGAAATGATGAGAACATCTAATGTAATTTTGGCTTTTAGAACAGAGAATTCAGAGGAATACAATGTTTATAGATTTAATTTATGAGTAGAGGGAATGAGGTAATTTAGAAATAACTTCTTGATTAGAGAAACTAATACAAATTTGGAAGGAAAATTAATCTTAATGTTTACTTGTCTATAGGCTAATGACTGTATTTGAGACAAGAGTTTTCTAGATAGTGAACCTAAGGTACTGAGTTATTGACCAAAAGGTAAAGTTCATCAAATTTAATATCCATGAGAGTGAGGATGACAAATTTAAGTTATAAAGCCAAAGCTGATAGAGTTTGGAGAAAAACCATAAAATGTTAACAAAAATAAAAGGTAGAAAGAACATGGGGGCACAATTAAGGAAGCTGATGTAATAGTGTAAAATTAATATGCTTATTAGTATTAATTTTTATATGAGTTAAGAGAAAATGAAGTTGAGGAAATCTGTTATACTGGTTTGTAGTGTTCTCAGAGTGTGTACTGCGGTGGATATCCATAGGAATTATTTGTGGGAAACCTGAGAGTATATGGAATAAATGTGTGTCCTTCTATCTCCTGATTCGGCTAGGTACCATCAACTGCTATTTTTTAACAGAAGCCTGTGTTATCTGTTGAGGGATAAATTTAGGTCACTCAAAAAACTGTAACTTAAGGTCACGCAAAAAACTAATACTCCGAAGCGTGATGAGCATTCCGTTATAGAGGAAGAGTACAGCTGAGGCAGTGGTGTAGTATTGGAGACTTTTGTGCTGCTACAAGTGAGAAAAAACTTGTGATGTGATGGTTTGTTTTCTTTCCCCCCTCTTTTTCCTCCCCCTCCCTCTTCCTCTCCTTCCTCCTTTCCCTCCTCCCTCTCTCCCTACATCCCTCTCTTTCCTTGCTCCCTCTCACTTCCCACCTCTCCTCCTCTCTTTCTCTTCTACCTCATTTTCCCCTTCATGTGTGCATGCACACGTATGTACACACTTCTGTCTGTCTGTCTGTCTGTCTGTCTGTCTGTCTGTCTGTCTGTCTGTCTGTCTGTCTCTTTGTGTGTGTGAAGGTCTGAAAGAAGGGTGGTAGCCAGAGATGTTGCAGAACCTTAATTTTAAAACACAGCTAACAATTCATGACAAGGCCTATAGCCCAAGTGACCTGTATTCCCAGACAGTTGCCCCTGTCTTGACCCTGTTTGTTTCTGGTTCAGTTGTCTGTGCCCCTGAGGTGAAGCAAAAATAGAGGACAATTGGGAAGCCAGCCATAGACTATAAAATAAGCCTTCAATTGTCATTTTAATGGTTCTACCATTTACCATAATTTAATTTCCTTACCCCCAAGAATATATCTTGTATTGTAAGTTCATAAGGTGACACATCATCCAGAAAAACTATTTATTTTCCCTATCTTCTTCACACAAAGACTAAGATTATTCTTGCGACAGTAATCAAGATCTTCTGTCTTGGGTTTGTGAAGAAAATGCATTCATCTGTAGTTGAAAGAGAAAATTGAAATTCTGCTACAGATGATAAAGCACATTCTCCTCCTTTTTCAATTTTGTCTGTTCATATCAGCTGAACTGCATTAATAATATCAAAGGATGCCTGTTGCTAGTCATGGCAAAATAGACAACATTTGGTCGCCTCAAACTATATGAGGTATAAGGAGATTTACTACTCTTGTGGAACTCTGTGCTTTTAGGTTTCTTTCTCTTGCCTCTGTTCCTTTAATTAATTTGTTTTTGAGTGCTAGATGGTATGAGCAAACCAGTAAAATAGCCTCTAGATGATTTTACCAATAGTTTTATAGCTGAGCTGCTGTGAATCTTCCGCAAAATGATCTCAAGTGTGATCAGCCTTTCGATTGGCCTTTTGTAAGCATTCTACATTACAGACGATTGTCCAATAGGCTTAGTAGGGTGAACCACTCTAGCTTTAATGATTTATTGCATTTATCTCCTGTACTAGCCATGAAATGACCACCATGTACACTTACTCATACTAAAAAAGCATCCAGAAATAACATAGGTTGGTGCTTTGGAGATAAAATTTTATAAGCAAAACAATACATACTAAATTTTTCTTTTTCTCATAAGATTGTTTCATAGCCATGACAGTTGGGAAACTATAATTAAATTTAAAGGGAGGAAAGGCTAAGGACGAGGAAAGTTTTATATTCATAGGTACTTAATAAATAAGTCGTTTTAGTCAGACCTATAACAGGAAGCCAGTGGATATGTCTCGGCAAAATAAGTTTAATGTTTTATTTTCAGGCAAGTCTATCTGCTTTTTTGGCACACTGTCTCATCTAGAGGCCTTATTGGATTTTCTCTTTCCTCTAAATTTATTCTTATAAGGAGATGAAATTGTCTCTGAGCTTTAATTGGTAGTGATGGTGATGTTGGGAAAAAAGGCTTTGAAAACAGCTCTATTTCAAGTTGAAATGTAATTATTTTCTAGTTAAGTGTATTTTAATTAATAGTGCTTCCTTTATTGAGATCAGCATTTCATACAGCCTGAAGCTTAATAATTTGAGAAACCTTAAAATATGAAGTATAAACATAAATATATTTGCATAGATTTGTGTCAAAATGTCAAATACAATAAAATGCAAAAACATAACTTATTAATACCTATAATCCTTCATTTGTACGTTTGTATGTTTTGATTCTATTCATTTTTTCCCCAAACTCCTTGCATACATTCCTCCTCACTGCTCACCTAACTTCATGTTTTCACCCTCCAGTCAAAGAGCAATAAACACCCTCCTGTTTGTATTGTTTGTCTGCTCCTGGGTGTGGGGCCTGCTCTGTAGTGTAATCAATATACTGAGTGTCTTTCTATCGGAATGTCAATCTCCCTCACCCAGCAGCAATCTAATAGCATTAGAACCTTGGTGGGACTTTGTGTCCACCCTCTTTTCTCTATGCTAACATTTTGACTGGCTTGAGTTTTGCAGGTTAGGTGCATGTTATCACACCCTCTGTGCATTCACATGCACGTCTTTTGTGTTAGGGAAATACTTTTTCCCTGAAATCATTCACAAACTCTTGCTCTTCAAATCTTCCATTGACCACTTCTGCATATATCTCTGAGCCTTAAGGGGAGTATTGTGATATAGTTTCCCATTTAGACCTGAAAGTCTCTCTAATTCTCTGCATGTTGATAGGTTTTAGGTTTCTGTATTTATTGTCATTTACTAATAGGAGCTTTTTTGATAAGAGTTGAGCAGTGCTCTCTTGTACAGGTATAGCATAAACCATTAGGTATCATTCTATTACTATATTCTTTTAGCAAAAATCATAGTAGGTTTTCCCCTAGGGCCCAGGACCTAGCCTCAAGTTTTTGGCTTCATTGACAGTGACAAGCATGCCACCTCTGGAGAGGACAGCTGATAGCTTTGGCGTGGACTGTACTTTTGGGGTAGTTGCTTCAGTACTGCCTTGACCAATTATTCATATCCCATATTGTTAGCGAAACACATCTGTGGGGAAAAGGGAACTATAACTTTTTATTTTGCTCTATAATTCAGTTGTGCGTCTTAGTTATAATCCTACCACAAGCTCTAACATGCTGGGATTACAGGCATGCGATAGTTGTGCTTGGCTTCATTTTTACTTTACAAAGCATAGCTGGCAAGGTTTCTTAAGTTGTACACTTTTCTTCTGCATTACCACTCCTTTTTTTTTTTTTTGAAATTCTTCATCTTTGACTTTTCTTCAAAGGTTCTTGCTCAGATTCTTTCTTGTCCTAGTGTAAAATTCCTACATATCCCTTTTAAGGGATCCTCATTATTTTCTTACCAAGTTAAATATCTAATAACAACCTCACCCAAGAAAACTAATTAACTATGCAGATGCCACCTCACTTTATTTGATCTCAAAATAATGTGTTTTACAGCAGCAGAGCAGTCCAGTAGTGGTTGTGTCATAATGAGACATTACAAACTTGGTTTACAAATATGTAGGGGTACTTTAATTTTCTATATGTATAAAGAATCTTTCTTCTTTTTCTAATTAATTGGATGCTTATGTGAGGTCAAAAACTAATTTGGAATTAGAGAGTCAAATATTTAGAAGATCACATTTCCAAATAACCGAAGCTGGTGGCGGCTCCCCACAGACGGCAGGAGTCCATGTTTGCAGGGGCTTCAGTTTCTGTTTTGCGGCCAAAGCAGTAAACACCTCTTGGTTAAATGTGTACAGACTGTGCAGTTAATTTCAGGAAGACATAGGAAGAGTCAGGACTGTACAGTTCTGTTGCACTTGACTTCTCTGGGGAAAGATGATCTCTCCCTTTGGTATTGGTATTGATATGTTAAATTGCTGTTCATTAAAGCATTGTGGATTTTACACAATCTTGGTTCTTGGGCTTCAGTTTTCTCCATTTAGTGATAGCTAAAAATACATTTAGCTGAGAAAGGTAAGAGGGTAAGGAAATGAACATACATCAGATATCCTTTTACACAGAGTGGTAACAAGAGAAATATTCTTACGTAAGAGACTCATTTTTTCACTGCATCACAATAGCATGCGTGCAATCTGCGTTGTTTGTCCATTGGTTATAATGACGCTCAGCCTGCCAGAGCTGCTTTCCTGAAAAGTTTGTAGTCTTTTCAGCCAGTGCTGAATATCTGTCCTTTAGCAACAACACGGGCGGAAGGAAAAGGTCAAGGAACAAGACCAGGTTAAAGACTAAACAGACTAACCAGTATTATATAGCATTGCACTGGAGTCCATGTCAGATCTGTATCTAAAAAGAGATACTAAACGCAATCTAAGATTGTATTTTTGGCCAGGACTCTAAAGTCAGTCAGAACATTAGGACTTTAGTCATGTGTGATATAAAAGTGTGCTTTATGTTCCGATTATTTATTATGAAAAGTGCAGTATATTCAGGTGCTTAGTATCTTCCCCTAGTCTCCCAATCATCTCTGTGCTCCTACCTTTCACTCCTCTCTGCTGTATCATCTTCTAAACGAAAAAAATGCGGATCATCTTTTGACTGCTTCTGTTCTTTCTATAAACTCACCTCATGGTCATTTCTTTACCATCTGTATGCTGACATCTTCCCAGGTCCTCTGACTGACCCGAATCTTTCTTTACGTTGATAGTCAGATGAATTTGCAGTTATCTACCTATTTTTAAACACAAGTTCTTGGTCATTATTATTGAATGTTACCTTACAGAGTTCTCTTGTTTTAACTGCTAGCATTTAACTATGCAAATTGAAATCAGTCAGTCAACAAACGAACTGACATGGCACACATTGTCGTCCTTGGTCTCATGCCCCACATGAGGAAAATGTCCACAACTTTACATATTTATCTGGAGTCTGACTACTCTTCTATTTTCAACAGGACTCTCTTAGTTTGTTCAAGCATTGGCTTGTCATACCTCACAGATTATCCTGGTGAAAGTAACAGTCATCTTGTCCTTTTCTTTTCATACATTGGCTATAACTAATATCTAGGACCCTTGAGAAGAGACACTGTCAGATGTTCTTTGTTTTCTGCTTTTGTATAATACAAATCTAAATGGCCCAGCAGAGGATCCATGCACATAGGCATGTGGCAATGGTTAAGTGAGTTAATAAAGCATCATTTGTATTCTTGAGAACCATGCATAGTGCAGCATCTTTTGTGTTGGAGTAGGCATTAGGAACATAACTATATTCACATCTATTATAACTGTCAACCGTGTGGCCAAATCTAGCATTGAGCAGCTAATCTCTCGTAGAACAGAAGTCAAATGTTTAGAATTATGAAACTATGGCAGATAATCAGGAAGGCTTGAACTTAGTTGCCTGCTCTAATGTACCACATAAATCTCCAGTACTTACTACAGAGTCTACTTTCTGAAGGGTTTTGTCTGATTCTGTTACTCCTGTATCTGGGCTCACATTTCTTTATAAAGGTAATACAGTCTAAATTAGTCAGAAAACATTGAGTAATATAGAAAAAAACAGAAAAAGAATTATTCCAAAGAAATAACTGTTGTTAACTTTTTATATATGTCGTAACTATTTCACTTTCAGGATATACATGTGCAAGCCAAAGTAGTTGAAATAATATAACAGTTGTTGACTGCAAACACCAGGGCTGGCTGAGTAATGATTCACCAGAGGCAAGAAGGAAATCTGGTTCAACACATCTCAGTATCTGGTGTTGGCTCAAACTTCTAGAATCTGACACCAGTTTATTTTAGGCATATTTAAGTATATCACAATTTTGGAAAAAAAATTGGTAATGATTATTTCAGTCCCATGTATACAATAGAACTTAAATGTGTGACTACATTGAAACTCACAGTGCCTGTAACCTTTTCCACAAAGATGGGTTCTATAGCTTAAGGTCCTAGGGAGGGATCTGGTGTAATACAGATAGTTTAGAGTTCACTAAACTATGGAGTACATGTAACATCTCCCCCAAGGTTAGTTTCTAATGACTGTGAAGCAACACTCAAAACCATGGTCTAGAGAGTCCGCTTTATGCATAGTAGTCAGGAGATTCAGGTGTGGCCTGCTCTATAGCTAGCATAGGTCACCAGGTTATTAACTACATCCCAGCCTTCCATGCAGAAAACAGGTATACATCTCTTTCATTGAAGAAACAACCCTGTGTGTTTCTCTTCCTGGTTTTTTAGTGTTTATCTGTGTGCCCAAGGACCTCATGCCCTCTACAAACAGTTATGAACACCGCTTGTTTTTAGAGCTCTTTGCTTCTGGCTTAAATAAGCTTAATAAAATAGCCGGGGGCATTTAACTTTCTCATCACATGAGCCATAAGGCACTGCTGTTCTGGGAAATTGCAAACTGCACTCTATCTGCATTGCCATACACGGTGCTTGGTGTATATGACACTTGTCTTCTTTCCATACTTTCTAGCCATGTAATGTTTGTGAAATGATGGCTCAGGAGTCGTGTATACCTTGCTATCCAGTTCTCCATATGTCAATAAGACGACAGTGAAGCATTGGAAAACGGAATTTACTGAATTAAGTCAAAAGTTGGAACTAGTGAGTGTCCTAGACTTCAAAGACAGTAGAACGAATAGTGCTGTGGTGCCATCCTTAGTAGTCAGAGGGAGATATGCATTCTCGTACTGCTCGTGACAACACCTAAGCCTTAAGGAAACTGACAAATACAGAGCAGAACATATGTGGAGCTCTGAAGGAGATGCTAAAAGTCCTAGTTAAAAGGAATGTAGCTTATAAGCCTAGTGAAGAAAGGAAAGAGGACTGTTTCTAAGGATAGTCTATCTTACTGTACCAAACAGATTTTCCTTGGTTTATTTAATGTAACAGGATCATTATAAGAAAGAGAGTACACAAAAGTAGCTGCTATGATTATCCTTTTTTTTGTTTTCATTTAGTTTTTTGTTTTTTATTGTTGTTTTGTTGCTGTTGCTTTTTAAGACAAAGTCTCACTATTGTAGCTCTGGCTGTCCTGCAGTAAAACCAAGCTGGCCTTGAGCTGTCAGAAGCCTCTGCTTCCCAGGTGCTGAGATTAAAGTTGTGTACCATTATGTCCAGATGCTGCGATGCTTATCCTTGGTACTGGTTTTATGGTATTTGAGCATATGAAGATAGAGGATGAGGGAGAGGGACACTTGGAATTGGATGAAATATAAAATATGAGCCCTAGTAGAAAAGCAGTATTGATGAAATATAAAATAATATCAGCCTCCCCATCTTTTGCTGTTACCTAAAGTGTTGTGTATAGTTCTATGAATAGAAGACAAATATTTGTAATGAATGTCCAAATTTTAAGCTGGTGTGAACACAATAGAAATTCAAAAGGCCAAGATTCTAACACGACTTACTTTCCTTAGGAATTCACTAAAGTAGAATGTAGGTGCACTGTCAGCACACAAATGTCCTTGTCTCAGTGGAATTCCCTGGGCTCTTATGGTAAGTACTAAGGGGCACCACGTTGCTATTCCTATTGTGCTTGTAATGCACAGTACACAGCATGGGAATTATTGCGTATCCGTAAAGTTCAGATTGTCACTGTGAAATGTTGTTTTCCAGATGTTTGGATCATTAAAAGTAGTGTCAGCACAGCAAGCATGCACGCCATTTGGGGCATCTACATCTTCCACAGGGGCTGGCAGCCTACTGTTTTTTCTGATTAATGGTTCTGAATAGGAGTGAAGCATTTCAAGGAGATGACAGGAATCTTTGGCCACTTTTCTCCTTTGTTTTCATTCTTTTTCCGGTCTGTCTGTCTGTGTTATTAGAGGCTAATAATTAATTGCATAAGGGAACTAGGGAAAAGTCTGGTATAAGCGTCTGGCCCCTTGTGTTTGGATTAAATCATTATGACTTGATAGTCACACATCAACATGAGACATTTTCTTTTAGGGGTGGTGCTTTGTCCATGATATCTGCAGTCTTATAACACTTGAATATTGGTTGGTAGACAGGGTTCATATGAAGGATATGAGGCAACTTTTCTTTACTGATTTCTTATAGTTTTAAAGCCATTGGGACTAGAAGAAAGTTCTGATTCTTAAGTCTGCGGTCTTTTTTTTTTTTTTTTTTCTGTGTATGCCTTTAGGCTAGGAAGTCACAGGGAAGAGTGCACATAAAAATTGCATCTGATGCCTAAAATCCTTCCCAGAAAGCCAAGCAAGCAGGTGGATTTGGAAGAAGCCATGGGATCAGTTCCCTTCTTCCCTCCCTTTCTGCATCATTTCCCTCCTTTTTCCAGTTTTCTTTTTATTAAGCCCATCCTCAATGTGAAGCACACGCAATGGTGCTTCCTTTTATTAGAATTGTGGTGCTAATTGAACAAGAGAAGATGTTACAGCTACATGTTGTTTAGAAGACTTCTTCCAGGAGTATAAAATACACATCTGTGAACTTTTCCCACAATTAGCAGTTCTTTCCAGTAGACACATTCCTTCTTGCACACAGGATTTTTTAATCCACTGTTGCTAGTCTATGTGGAGCTTTCCCTCCTCTGAATTTTTGGTTTCTTTTCTTACTATTTCAAAGACTTAAAATAGATTCTAGGTTCCTATCTATTCCTATTTAAGAAATAATTGCTTGTATAATTACTTTTGCTTTCTGTAAGCTTTTTATTTCAACATATATTATGATATGTATATGTGTGTATATATATGTGTATATGTGTATATATGTGTATGTGTATATACATAGACACACACACACACACACACACACACACACACACACACACACACACATATATATATATGTCTGTGAGCCGCTACCATGTGGTTGCTGGGAATTGAACACCCAGGACCTCACTTTAGAGCCATCTTTCCAGCACCCATATTATGACATTTTAATTGATTTGTCATTTTATTCAACAACTAGTTCCTTTTCAATGCTCTCTTTTATTATCATAGAATTCTTTAAAAGCAGTCTGCATATTTTAACTTAAATAACCATAGATATGTAAATATTGTATATCTGAGGAGAGTTTAAAGGCTGGTCTCTGTTTTATTGTGTTCATAGCTGCATTTGTTCATATTTTTAAAAGTGTTTTTTCATGCTTTCTCATCAAGGAATCTGGCATATTACTCATTTTTCAAACCGATTCCAATAACTCTCTTTAGGATCCAGTGAGGTTTAGTGTCTTATTCAGGTGTTTGTTTGTTTACCTCTTTGTCCACTGGAATAAGTATTTCAGTAGACGATGGCTTTATTGTTGCGGTGATTCCCCAACAATTTGCCCCTCTTTCTTTGAAAATCATAAGTATGGTTTGTAGACCTCAGAGACTGCATGTCAAAATGCTCCATACTTTAATTAATGCATTTATTACCACGCGAAGAAGTCTCTTGACCTGGAAACCTACTGTAGAAAAGCCCTTTGAGGGAAACTTTGCACACTGTTCCTTTGGTACTTAGCCAGTGATGATGACATGGGATCCCAACCCATATTTTTCCACCATTTCATTATCTTTTGCGATATTACAGACTTTACTTTCTGTCGGAGAAGTAATAAAATAAATGAGAGAAGAATTGACAAATTATCTTTCATCAGTAAACTTTTGCTGATTTTATTGCAGAGCATGAATTTGTAGAAAGGATTTTTCTACCTTAGTATCTGATAATAAAATGTGGAGTCAGTCAAACTGTTCTGCCTATATTTACTGGTTTGCCGATATTTCTTAAATGGGTTAATACTTTATTTTATTCATTTAGTAACTATCAAACACAAAGGACTGCATACATATAAATCTACAATATAACTGTGAAACAGTAGTATATTAAACATAGCTATTTAGTCATTTATATTTCATTTGTAATTTGTCAGCTTTTTTTACTATAAACACTTTTATATGTAAATATTTCCTATTGAGAAGAAAACACTAAAGATTGTAAATTAGAGAAGATGGTACTTAGGTAAATTAAGATATGAACAATATAAAAAGAAAAATATTAACTCAGAAATGTAGTTTGTGGAAAATAGGAGGTAAATAAATAATAATAACTGACAAAGTCATTGAAAGCAATTGATCTCCTTATGGTTAAGATTGTGTTCTTAGAATTAAAAAAAAGAAGATGAATTTACTCCTACTTAGTTACTACTGCCCTTACCTAGAATTCAGTCTTAGATATGAAATTGACTTTAATAGGTTTTTTCTTTGCTTCAGATTTTTAATATTGAGGTGTATCTTACCTTTTTAGTAACAGTAAGAAGTACTTGGACTTCCTTTGTTTTATTAAACCTTAAATCAGGCTGTCATTATGAAGCATACATTTCCAATGTGTAAGAAATGCAGTCATTTTCCCACTTTAACGTTCTTCACAGATAACGAGATAATAGTGCGGTAATACTGATGGATATAGGTAGAAAAGGGGCTAATCATGACTTCATGTACAGTTCAGGAAAATGGCAGGACTCTGCCTCCTGATTCCTCTGTATTATGAAGGACAATATTTTACATGGTTTTAATAGTAGTGCATTCCTTGTAGCTATGTGTAATATCATTTCGACTGTTGGAAAACTATATGCTATACTGGGAAAAAAAACTACTAGAACTAAGTCTTGTTTAGGCCATAGTATAAAAGAGAGAAAGTTGAAACTTTAGGCTCCTTTTATCAGAACATTTCTTGATATATTACTGTAAAGTTTAGTGAAACCATAAATTCAGTTATAGTACAGGTTCAATGGAAGCCATAAACTTTGTGTTTCAGGGTAATTTATCAGATTTATGTATCTAATGGCACAGTTTGTACTGTCACTTAGACATGTTATAGGTAGGATGGAGAAAATAAATCAATCTTTGTCATTCTTTAGTCTTTTGAGATTGATCAGGAGTACATGGTAAATAAAACTGAAATCAAGCTAAGACAGTCATAAAACACAGTCACTATTGCTGATGCCAAGAAGTGCTTGCTGACAGGAACCTGATATGGGTGTCTCCTGAGAGGCTTTGCTTACTAATACAGATTAAGATGCTTGGAGCTAACCATCAGACTGAGCACAGGGACCCCAATGGAGAAGTTAGAGGGAGAACTGAAGGAGCTGAAGGGGTTTGCAACCCCTTAGGAAGAACAACAGTATCAACCAACCACCCTACCCACTCCAGAGCTCCTGGGGACTAAACCACCAACCAAAGAATACACATGGAGGGACCCATGGCTCCATTCGCACATGTAGCAGAGGATGGCACTGTCTGGCATCAGGAGGAGGAGAAGCCCTTGGTCCTGTGAAGGCTCTTTTCCTCAGTGTAGGGGAATGCCAGGGTGGTGAGGGGAGAGAGAGTGGTTGGGAGGGAGCACCCTCATAGAAGAAGCAGGGGGAGGGGATATGGGAGAAGGGAGACCAGGAAAGGGGATAACATTTGAAGTGTAAATACATAAACTATCCAATAATAATAATGATAATAATGATAATAATAATAAAACCCTTTTCCCTTTCACAAAGAATTGGAGCTAAAATTCCTATTATATAAGTTATATTTTTATTAGAGAGTTTAGTAGTATAATTTTAGCTTGCAAAATGATATTCCTGTTATCTCAAATAACTAATGTTCTCATGTTTTTAAATAAAATCAATTCTGCTCACCATTTAATATGTTGCACCAGCCTCCCTTTTCCAGTGTTTGCTCAATCATTTGCCTTGGTAACAGAATAGGAGAGAAATACACAAGAAAAGTAGAATACATTTTGAAGGAGTGCTCAGCTGCTGGTCCCAAAGTTTTATGGCTTTTGTTTGTTGGTTTGTTTGTTTCTTGTTAGATTAACATGTGCATTTAATTTTAAATCTACTGAGGTAGTTCTCACTATTAATAGTAAGTGTAAGAAGAGCTTACTTTATTTTATTTTGAAATTATTGAAAAATGGAATTGGCAGACTGGCATTTTATTTTGCTAAGATCATCAACTTTTTCAGTAGTGATTCTGATATTAGCAACTCTGTAGTACAGATGATGAGTTCTATGTCCATCACAGGCAGTTTTACTTTTTAAAATGTTTTAAAATTACATTTATTTATTTGTGCATGCCTGTGGGAAGGAAGAGCCTTTGACCTTGTGTTCCTTGGTGGTCAAACTCAAGTGATCTGACTGGCTGACAGATGGGTGTCTTTACCAGCTGAGGCATCTTGCTAGTCCCCCTTTTTGGCACTTTAATTAGCCTTTCAGGGCTTGCTTTTAGTGAGATACTATTTATAATCTAGTGATACCATTTGTATTTAGTGAGATACTACTTGTATTTAGTGAGCTACTCTCTAGTTAGATGGTATTTGCTAAATTACAGAATTGGATGATAAATAAATTGCAAATTCAAACAAATATATATTTCCCATTCAGTGGAGTGATCGAAAGAATAAGTCTGGAATATGGGGAATGAAAAAGAAATTTGTTCTTATGGAAGGAAGAATAGCTGAGAAATCTTGGCTATCCAGTTGATTACAAAAATAGCACGCTATTACTGAGAGTTGGATCATTGTTCTTTTAAAGAGTCTATGTTTTTACTCATAACCAGCAGAGGCATACTAGTGTCTCAATCAAGATTAGGTAATGCTAAAAGGGTTGTTTTAGAAAAATCTAATCTATATCATGTTTATTGTGTGGACTGGAATGGCAAAACTTATCATCTAACCAGTAAAAATGAGCTGAAATAGTCTGGGGCCTCTAACTGTGCAGTGAGCCTGAGCTCTTTCCAAGGGCAGATGAAGAAACGACGATGTAGAGAGAAGTGAAGGGTTAACTTGAACCTCAGAAGCCGCTGGGCCAAGTGAGCAGGCACTGAGTGGTTTTTCTGTTTTTGAAGAAAACTTTAAAACACAGTGCTTTCACAGTCTACTGAATTGATGTTTTTGTTTAGTGATTGTTTCATTCTGTGACATATCTAAAATGTTTGCAATGCCCCCAAAGGTTTTAAAAAGCAGAGTGAAATTGAAAGAAAGGGTACTGAATAGTGATACATTGCATAGGAGTTATAAAGTATAGCAGTCGTATACAGGTATTATGCTATCTAAGTGAATTATGCAGCGTTAAGACTCAGCCATACATCTGGAGGCAGAGGGGTGCTAGGAAGTATTTTCAGTATGTAACACTCGAAATCATAAATGTGCCTGTAATTTTCAGAGAACACTTAGAAGATCTGTTTGATAACAGCACATATGTCAAAAATGATATATACATATGTATATATATATGTATATATACACACACACACATATACACACACATATATATATACACACATAAACACAGCATTATGGTTATATATTTAATAATCAAACATTAGAGTTTTATATCATTATTGCAGATTTTATAAGCATGTTAAAATTTAGAGAACTTTTCAAAAATTCTGGTTTGCAGATAGTGGGACAAGTTTGCCCCCTTTTAAATATTAGGATATAGATATAGCTTAATTAAAGTGCTTCACTATCATGCCCAATGCTCTGGGTTAAAACCTGAACGTGGTGGCTCATGTGTGTAATTCTGTATTTGAAGTGCGCAAGCAGGCTGGTCAGATGATCTGGATCATCCTTTGAAAGAGTGAGATCACGGCCTGGGTGGGCAGCCTGATTCTTTCAGATTTGCATTTACATGCTAATAGGTAATTATAATGAACCAATAATATATTATGCTTTCAAAATTTATCAGTCTATATGAAACATAACTACTAAACATGAAGTTGATTTTCAATATAATGAATGTGTGAGCATGCCTTCTACTTTTGGAAAAACAGCAATAAGAGTTTACAAGAGAATCAGCAGAATGGACCATATGCTCTTTGGTAGTTACAACAATGGAATATGTGGTGGTTTGAATGAGAATGGCCCTCATACGGCTGACTCACAGATTTGAATATTCAGTTCCCAGGTGATAGTTCAGGAAGGGTTAGGAGGTATGGCCTTCTTAAAAGGGGTGTGTTACTTGGAGTGAGCTTTGAGTTTTAAAAAGCCCACTCCAAGCCTAGTCTGTCTCCCTGCTTCCTTCCACCTCGTGGATCAGTTGTAAGCACTCAACTACTGTTGTAGCGCCAGGCCTGCTTGCCTGCTGCCTGCCATGCTCCCCACCCTGATGGAAACAGACTAATCTAAAACTGTAAGCAAGCTCCCAATTCAGTGCTTCATTTTACTCGTTTTTGTTCTTTTATGGATATTGTGTATTTTTTATTCTCTCATGTATTACACTCTGACCACAGGTTCCTGTCCCTCCCACCCTTTCTCTACCTCCCACCTTCTTCATCCCTCTGACCTCTTCCCTTCCCACCCCATCTTCACCTCCTCCATTTCCTTTCAGAAAAGGGCAGGCCACCCAGGAATATCAACCAAACCTAGCATATCAAGTTGCAATAAGATTAAGCAACTTCCTTCATATTAAGCTGGACAAAGAAACCCAGTAGGAGGACAAGGGCCCCCAAAGCAGACAGAGGCATCAGAAACAGCCCCCTCCTACTGTTAGGAGTCCCATAAAAACACCAAGCTACAGGACTAAAACATATATAGAGAGGGCCTATTTTAGATCTGTGCAGCCTCCTTAATTATTAGTTCAGTCTCAGTGAGCCCCATGAGTCAAGGTTTGTTACTCTGTGGGTTTTCTTGTGGTGTTGTTGACCCCTCTGTGTCCTACAATCCTTCTTCCCCTTTCACCAGGATTTTCTGAACTCTGCCTAATATTTGGCTGTAGGTCTCTGCATCTGTTTCTGTCATTGCTGAATGAAGCCTCTCTGATAACAGGTTAGGGACCAGTCTGTGAGTATAGTAGATTATTGGTTTTGGTTTCAGATTCTCCAGGCAGTTTCAGGGAAGGGCTCCCTCCTGTGGCATGGGTCTCAAGCTGGACTGGTCATTGGTTAGCCACCCCCACAATTTTTATGCCACTTATACATGGCCTTGATTGGTGTCTCTTCACAGCAGGAGAAAAGTAACTTAAGACTACCGAATAGTTCATAGATACCAGCTTTTTTTTTTTTTTGGTTTTAGTTTTTTTGTAGTAAATGTTACAACTAAAAATTTAGTCTAGTGAAGTCTGCATAGGTGAAAATTGTCTCATTCATTCTTTGAAGGTCTTTTTTTCTATTTTCATTTCAATGAAAACAACTCTTTGAGACATATCTTGTGGATCTTAAAAATACTACTAGTACATTTTGAATTTCTTCCTCTCCTCCCAGTTACATTTGTAATACTCAGAAAAATCAAATATACAGTGGATTTTGGCTTTATTTTTTTTGTTTGTTTGTTTGTTTGTTTTTTTTTTTTTGGTTCTTTTTTTTTCGGAGCTGGGGACTTAACCCAGGGCCTTGCACTTCCTAGGCAAGCGCTCTACCACTGAGCTAAATCCCCAACCCCGGCTTTATGTTTTAAATTATCCGTTTCAACTAGTTTTCAAGAGTTTGAGACAAATCCATGGCTTTTTTTTATCTTTATTAACTTGAGTATTTCTTATTTAAATTTCGATTGTTATTCCCCTTCCCTGTTTCCAGGCCAACATCCCCCTAAACCTCTCCCCCTCCCCTTCCCCTCCTCATCCTTCCCCCCATTACCACCCTCCCCCCAACAATCATGTTCACTGGGGGATCAGTCTTGGCAGGACCAAGGGCTTCCCCTTCCACTGGTGCTCTTACTAGGCTATTCATTGCTACCTATGAGGTTAGAGTCCAGGGTCAGTTCATGTATAGTCTTTGGGTAGTGGCTTAGTCCCTGGAAGCTCTGGTTGCTTGGCCTTGTTGTTCATATGGGGTCTCGGGCCCCTTCGAGCTCTTCCAGTCCTTTCTCTGATTCCTTCAACAGGGGTCCCGTTCTCAGTTCAGTGGTTTGTTGCTGGCATTCGTCTATGTATTTGCTGTATTCTGGCTGTGTCTCTTAGGAGAGATCTACATCCGGTTCCTGTCGACCTGCACTTCTTTGCTTCATCCATCTTGTCTAATTGGGTGGCTCTATATGTATGGGCCACATGTGGGGCAGGCTCTGAATGGGTGTTCCTTCTGTCTCTGTTTTAAAACTTTGCCTCCTTATTTCCTCCCAAGGGTATTCTTGTTCCCCTTTTAAAGAAGGAGTGAAGCATTCTCATTTTGGTCATCCTTCTTGAGTTTCATGTGTTCTGTGCATCTAGGGTAATTCAAGCATTTGGGCTAATAGGCATTTATCAGTGAGCGCATACCATGTGTGTTTTTCTGTGATTGGGTTACCTCACTCAGGATGATATTTTCCAGTTCCGACCATTTGCCTACGAATTTCATAAAGTCATTGTTTTTGATAGCTGAGTAATATTCCATTGTGTAGATGTACCACATTTTCTGTATCCATTACTCTGTTGAAGGGCATCTGGGTTCTTTCCAGCTTCTGGCTATTATAAATAAGGCTGCGATGAACATAGTGGAGCACGTGTCTTTGTTATATGTTGGGGCATCTTTTGGGTCTATGCCCAAGAGAGGTATAGCTGGGTCCTCAGGCAGTAAAATGTCCAATTTTCTGAGGAACCTCCAGACTGATTTCCAGAATGGTTGTACCAGTCTGCAATCCCACCAACAGTGGAGGAGTGTTCCTCTTTTTCCACATCCTTGCCAGCATTTGCTGTCACCTGAGTTTTTGATCTTAGCCATTCTCAATGGTGTGAGGTGAAATCTCAGGGTTGTTTTGATTTACATTTCCCTGATGACTAAAGATGTTGAACATTTCTTTAGGTGTTTCTCAGCCATTCGGCATTCCTCAGCTGTGAATTCTTTGTTTAGCTCTGAACCCCATTTTTAATAGGGTTATTTGTCTCCCTGTGGTCTAACTTCTTTAGTTCTTTGTATATTTTGAATATAAGCCCTCTATCTGTTGTAGGATTGGTAAAGATCTTTTCCCAATCTGTTGGTTGTCGTTTTGTCCTTACAACAGTGTCCTAAAATCAGGAGGTGTTTATCTGTGTATTCTTTCATTTGAACTGATCAACAAGATAGTATGTATCTTTTTTGTCTGGCAGCAAGTAGATTTTGTATCCTGTTGTAGCTTTTTGCCATTGGATATCAAATTGAATATCATAGAAACTTTATTAATAGAATTTAGCTGTTATTTAAAGAACAAAATTATATATTTAGTAAAATAATAATAGAATTCAGTAAACTATTACAGCTTCCTATTTTCTGTCTAACTAACACAAAGCCTGGTGAGGTGAGGACTCATTGACAGTCTCACTTTACTGATGTAGAAAGTTAGGATGAAGAAACTTTCCAAGGTATGAGGCGAGGATGTGATGATGACATGAATCTTGACTCTTGACTCCTGACTTATGGATTTATTTCTTTATATGCTGTAAAGTGGCTTTAGTTCAATTTTTGAATGGGTTACTTTTGGTTATAGAAATAAAAATCAAAGTTATATATTCCTAGAAACTAGATAAAAATATACGGTCCTAAAAGTGTCAGCCAGACAGTAGACCATTGAGACTCTTCCCAGGTAAATCTGGACAGTGTCAAATAAACAAAGCTAACTATCACATAAGTCTTTCCGCAGACTTGTGAGATAAATGCTGCTTGCTTCTCAGAAAGAACATGTGCTGTTCCTATTTATTTTCCCAGTAACTGGCCGACCCAGAACCTTAAACCCAGAACTGTTGGCATAAATGGAAAACACACTCTTCTTGAACAGTGTTATTCATTGGATGTGTCTAATGTGGTAACCCATTCCTGACTAAATAATCACTCACCCTGGTCATTGTTAATACTATCAGATGAGAGGAAGCTTCTGTGTTTCATCTGGAATGTGATTGCCTCTTGCCAGTGTTTCCTTTCCATGTAATTCTGTAATCCTCACCTCACAACCTTCTTCCTTTTCCTTATTGCCTTAGCCTTAAGCATAAGCAGTTGATTTCTCGAATCTTGATTGAGCTTGTGTGTGCATGTAGGTGGGAAGCAGAGTTCACTATTGGGTGTCTTCATAGATTTCCAGTTAACCTGGGACTCCCTGATGCTGACAGATTGGCTGGCCTGGAAGCCCAAAGGTTCCTCCTGCCTTTTTACCCTCCTCGGCACTGGGATTATAGGCGGATACGCACCTCTTAGAGGGGGCCTCAGATTCCTGGCCCTTCTGGTAGTGTCAAGGATGTGTTCTCGTTCTCTCTCTCTCTCTCTCTCTCTCTCTCTCTCTCTCTCTCTCTCTCTCTCTCCCCCTGGCATTGACCTCAAGTCATTGCTTGATCACTCCCACAATTTCTGTGCTGCTGCCAGCCAGCACATTTGGAGGCAGAACGAATTGTAGGTTGAAGGTTTTGTGCACGTGTTGGTGTCCCAGTCCCCCACTGGAAGTGTTCTCTGGTTATGGTAAGTGACTGGTTCAGGCTCCATCACCCCCATTCCTATGATCTTAGCTAAGGTCCCTCCATGCATAGATTCCTAAGAATCTCCATTGCTTTGGGTTTCTAGCTTGTTCCATAGATACCCCCTGATACCAGTTCTCTTTCCTAGTACTCTTTCCCTCTATCTTCCCCTCAGTGAGCCTTTCTGTTTCCATCTCCAGCCCTTACTCTCTGTCCAGTCCTCTCATCTCCCTACAGTGTCTATTCTGTTTCCATTCTCAATGAGACTTACTCGTCCCTTCTTGAACACTCCTTGATAATTAACTCCTTGGGTCTATGAATTGTAATATGGTTATTGTTTACAGCTAATATCCACTTGTAAGTGAGGAGTACGTACCATGTTTGTCTTTGTGGGTCTGGGTTACCTCACTCAGAATGATCTTTTCTAGCTCCCTATGGGAGTTGCCTTGATGCAAATACATTGAGTGATATGAGAAGACAATGCCATTTGTTAGTAACATCACTCCTTGGGTTTAGGTCCTGGAGCACGTGAGAGAGGAGAAAGTGAGCTCAGTACTGATGATGCATTCTTTCACTTTGCTTCTTTTGACTGTGCATGTAGTGTGACAGGTTTTAAGGTACGACTCAGCCATCCTTGCTGTGATGGACTGTAACCAGGACTTGTGAGCTAAAATAAGTTCTTCCCTCCCTAACTTGCTTATTGTTATGGGTGTTTTTTGGATGTCTTCCCTTCCTTGGAGGTGATTGGCTACCAGCCCACAGGGTGAGGGGAGCAGAGGTTTGTGGGGACAGGGTTTAGACTGCTCTGAGTATGACAGAATGATTTCCAGGAACAGCTTCATTGAGACCGTTCAGCTTTATTCTGGGTGAAAAGGGGAGTTAGTAGGCGTCTTCAGGGTGGGGCTGAGTTGCGGGGGAAGCTTCTTTTACATGAGGAGGAATTCCAGGAACCTGCTGGGCATGCTCTGATCCAGAGAGAGGAAGCTGAACCTATAATTTGGCCAAAGACTACTTTACTGTCCTAAGAATTGGCGGGGTTGAGGTCATTTACTGGAGCATGGCTTGTAGGTTAAGAGCAAAGAGAAAGTAGTCCTAACTCCTGCCAGTCTTATGATGAGATTTCCAGGGTTTGGGGATTGTCCCAGTTTCTTGCTCCAGACCACTTCCTCTGGTTGCACATGCACGTGTGTTTTTGTCACAAATATAGAAATGAAACTCTACTTCATATTTGTGAATTGTCCTAACTATAAAATTGAACATTTTTGTCATACATGAGAGGTTGCTATGAGCATATACTCTGATTTCTCAATTCTGCCTTACATTTGAAAGGAATGTGATACTTTTAAGTCAATTTTTGTTTACTGGGGTTCTGATTTTGAATTTTTGCAAGCCTGTGATGCAGACATGTAAACATATACACAAACATGTATACATGTACTTAACATTATCAGAAGTTTCAGGAATTGGGGAAAGGGATGAGCTGTAATTTTATAAAAGGTTCTTGCTTATAGAAAATTCTTGATTGTTGTTCTGTACAAAACAAATACGATTACATGTGGTATAATTTTGAGGTATACCAGTTTAAAGTTCTAGAACCATATATGCATATTTTAACTCTTAATGACTGAAATGTACAAAATACTGACCTAATCTGTTCATGAAACAGAGGGTAAAGCCCACATGCTGCCTTAGTATGTTAGAGACAGAACCTTAGAATAGCACTGACCCCATCACACTTTTCACTTTGCTGGTTTCCCGTGAGGCGTGAGGAAGCTGTGGCCTCTGTTTCTGATACGCTCTTTTCAGTTTGCTTCCACGATGGTTTTGTATGAGTTATTTCCTTAATGTAACCGTTTCTATAGCTTTACTTCACTCTTGCTCACTGGGAAAACCCTAACCTTCTATTCTCTTCTCTGCACAGCTCCTTGTCTTCCGAAGCCTTCATTCTTTACATGAAGGAGACTGTATCATCAGTTGCAACCCCAATAGTTGAATATTTGAGTTACTCAGTGACTTACCTTTCACTACATATGATGAAGGTGTTCCTGCACTGTTCCACATGTGTGTATGTTTGCCATTAAAATTAAACACTATGTAAGGCTTGAAAAGTTTCCTAGGTTATTTTGAAGGAAAATCTGAGAAATTATAATAATTCAACTGTTTAAAGATACTTTCAAGTAACTAAATGTAGCTTTTGTGATTTTCTCAAGAAAAAATACTTTTAATGATGATATAATATATTTGAACTTTAAAGAAGGGAGTACTTATGCAAGTTTTTATCCCAACAACTATTTTCGTGATTGTTTAACTAGTTGATTTTAGTTTTGAGAGAGAGAGAGAGAGAGAGAGAGAGAGAGAGAGAGAGAGAGAGCACTACAACACATTGTAGGAGTCAATTATCTTTGTTCACTGTATAGGCCTGTGGGTTGAACTGAGGTCATCACACTTGGCAGCAAATGCTTTTACCTGCTGATCTTAGAATAAATTTTTTAAACAGTCATCAGGGGTTGCTTTTTTTTTGTTGTTGTTTTGTTTCGTTTTGTTTTTTCCCTCAGCAGCACATACTGAAGAAGAAGTGCTAACCCTATTTGCAGGTGGTTTTTTTCTTGTCTGAATTAGAAGCAGAGGCTTTGACAACTTTGCCCATATGCATGTATAATCTGCATATAAGTGTTATCAATTAAACTTTATCTCTCTTAACAAGCCATAAAGACAATAAAGGATTCAGCTAGCCATTAATTGACACTGGGGAGGAAAATGAATGGATAATGGCAATTTATTAAGGTATTAGGTTTTAATATTTGTTGTGTAGTGAATGTTAAATTGAGCATTATAACTGTGTCTTTTCATGCCTATGACCTGCTTCGCTTCCCAGTGTGAAATGTTCACTGTTATCAGAACAGTTTTCAAGGTACCCTTAAAAATAACATGCTTGTTCCTTCTCACTAATTTTTTCACATTTCCAAAAATCATTCTGACCTTGCCCATCTTGCTTCCTGTGTGTGTGTCTGTGTGTGTGTGTGTGTGTGTGTGTGTGTGCGCACATACATGTGTGAGATGTATGAGATACTGCTGGAATTGAAATTTAGGGTAGTAATGAAATCTCAGTAGTTGTAAGTGCAGACATCTAGCTCCCATGCTAACTGGTTTTCCCATAAATTGATGATTTATATAGTAATCCATGTTTTTATGAGGAAAAATGCTTTATCATCTTAAACATTCAAAATTTTATTGTTAGCAACTATTTTGCTATAGCTTTTTATGAACTGGAGATTTACTGTTAAAGCTGTCATCTAGTGAGCACACATATGCTCCAGAGATGTCTGTTTGGTTTAAATGACGTTCCAACAGTTGAATACAGAAATGTTACATAAATACCTCTCTGCTTCTCTAGTTGTAGAGTTGGATATAGGAACCCTGGGCCTGCACTCTCTCCTGGAAGCAGTGTGCACGTAGGGGCTGGACAGCATTTCCAGGGATGAGTCACTTTGCCTTCCTTCCTTCCTTCCTTCCTTCCTTCCTTCCTTCCTTCCTTCCTTCCTTCCTTCCGTGCCCCATTTACTTTGTACTTCTATCTGGGAAACCATTGATATTTACAATTCCTAAAGCTAATAGTTCACTTCCTATTTGAATAATGTTTTAAAATTTTATTTAGCTATGTGTGTATTTCTTATGTTATAAAAAATAATGTTTATACATACCTTAATAAGTTTAGATATTTTGTATATCTATACCATGGCATGTGTAAGACTCTCCAAGTAAAGTTTTAAAGTTGCTATTATAAAGCTACTATGAAGTGAATGTTGAAATCCTTTTCACGGTGGCACAGACATGCACGGAAGGTGAGGGAAGTTTCCTCTTCCTGCTGCCACTCTTCCTATCCTACTAATTGCTTTGCTGAGCTTTTCTTCTAATCACTGAAATCTCAGTGCTGCATACGTCCTGGAAACTCTTTGCTTTGATCAATTTTACTTCTGTAGCTTTCCCACTGGGAAATTCTCCTCACTCTTTGTTTAATTCAGTCAGCTGTTACATAAATATGTTGAAATGCTCCACTATTTCAGTTCCTACTGTGAAAATATTTTGTAAGAAGCAGTATTAAGACACTTGTTTTCCTCCTAGCTCTCCAGATTGTAGGAATTTGAAAGCTGCAAGAAGTGTAAAGTTTATTAAGTGTACCACCTCTTCATGACACCACTGAGGTCTAGAAATAAAAAATGAAGCCAACTTCAACTAGAACCCAGACCTCATGATTCGTTTTCAACAGTCTAAGTAGAAATTTATCATTTTGGTGGTCTGGTTAAAGCAAGTAAAATGGATTTCACTGACATAGTTGTTTTCCACTTAACCCAAATTAGCTTGTATGGGTTATTAATTTTTTGTATAGCTTAATTTTATTCTCACACAAGTTCTCTGGTGTTTTTATTTATAATAGTGACGATTTAGTAAGACAAACACACACACACACACATACACACACACACACACACACACACACACACACACACACACACACACACACACTCCTGTCAGGAATTCTGGAATCATTGATGTTGTAGGTGAGAGGTGAGATGTTGAGTCTTGTCATCAGCCTCCAGTTTTGTGCCCTTAATCACTAGGCTCTGACTTGTCATCATCTGACACCTTCTCTCTTATCTAATGTATGTGTCGTATCTGTTCATGAGAACTGGTATAATGTGGACAGTGCTGTCTGCTTTTCTTAACCTGGGATTTGTACAGCTTTAACTTTTAACCTTAAATGATCCTTCCTTTATTATACATTTCTATTACTGTTTATTTCTATTGTTCCAACTATTTCAGTTTCTCTTGATAATTTTACCTAACTGAAATTCAGAACTTAACTATAGTTGTGACTTTCTTCTAGTGAAAATGTATCTCACCATTGTATGCTTCTCAAAACAGACACAAAACATTTGATAAGTTTGGATAAATAAAATTGTTTCTTAGTAGCTTTAAGACATATTAAGTACAAAATGTTTTCCTTCTATGACTGTTTTTTAGCTCAAAGTGACTCATTTTATCCTTTAAATGAAAAGGGTGATAAGGCAATAAAAGTAGTTTGTATTGTGGTATTTTCTATTCAAATATGAAATACAGTTTTATTTGAAAAGGCTGTCCTCAGAGTGAGGGGCAATGGAAAGGGTCAGAGGAGGACAACTTGATTTTATAGTTGAGAAAGATAGCTTAGCATGATGGAAGTCAGGGTAGTGTAATCCTGAGCAGCAAAGATTAATGTTCCAGTCTTCCAAACCGCGCTGAGGTGTGTGAAGTGAAGCGTGGCAGATCTGGGGGATGTTGGACAACAGATTTGAAGGAAAATCATGGGCACATCATCCCACTCTATTCCTGGGTTTTAATACACACTGATTTGTAGGAACTTGGCAAAAAGGCAGATAATCCAGATCATAAATATTCTATAGTTACCTTAACTGTTTTCATGTAACTGTGTACTTTACAGGCTCTAAAATAAAGCCAGCCATACTTGACTATTTTTGGAATTGTGAAAAATATATGAGTTATTTTCCCTCAATACAAAGGAAGGCTAATTATCAATTAGATAATCAAACAGCTAAATCATCACTTTATTTGGTTTTATGTACTTAACTACCTAAATACCTACCTGCATGAAGTAGACAAAATTGAATCAATTTAAGAATTATTTTCATTCAATGCTATTACATTTTTCATAAATGGCCTTTAAAAGTAAAGTATAATATTCTAAACTCTACTGGCTGGTTTTGTGTGTCAACTTGACACAAACTGGAGTTATCACAGAGAAAGGAAACTCCCTTGAGGAAATGCCTCCATGAGATCCAGCTGTGAGGCAATTTCTCACTAGTGATCAAGAGGAGAGGGCCTAGCCCATTGTGTGTGGTGCCAGCCCTGGGCCAGTAGTCTTGCGTTCCTAGATGGCCTTAGCGTCCACTCCTGTCTCCAAGTTCCTGTCCTGTGTGAGTTCTTGTCCTGACTTCCTTTGGTGATGAACAGCAGTGTGGAAGTGTAAGCTGAATAAATCCTTTCCTCCCCATCTTGTTTCTTGGTCATGATATTTTGTACAGGAAGGCAATAGCAACTGCATTTCTCTGGATATACAACTGTTTCTTCACAGGACTATTGAAATCTTGTAACAGACCATTTCTTGATAATCACTACTAATTATATTATTATTATTATTATTATTATTATTATTATTATTATTATTCCTCTTCAGTAATGTTCTTTGAGCCTTGGGTACAGGAGTATTTTGTAGATGTATTCATTTGGACTGGGCTCCACAGGTCTGCATTTTGATAGGCTGTGGTTTTCTTTCTGTTTTGAAGAGAGATTCCTTGGGGCGGGGTGAGGACTAAGGGATGGGCATACGGGCAGTATTTAGGTTGTTACTAGGGAATACGCTGGTTTAGTAAAGTGGTGGTTCTAAGTTCTCTTCCAGGATCTGGAACTTCATTACCAGTGAGGAGTTAGCTAGATTTCCAGTGCCCAGGCTTTTCTCTTCATGAGTCAGTCTTAAGAACCATTTGAGACCTTTCTTACCACCAGTGTAGAGCAGACATGCTGCCATTAGGCCTTCCAGGTTACCGTGCTCTGCTCATTATTGCTGTGATTTCTAGGTCCAGAGCTTGATAGGATTGCTCGTTGCTTCCCTCTTTTCGAAGCTTGCATGACATTTTCCTTCTTTCCTTCATTTTTTTATTGGTTATTTTATTTCCATTTCAAGTGTTATCCCACTTCCCAGTTTCCCCTCCACAAACTCCCCTATTCCTTTCCCCTCCCCCTCCCTGAAAGTTAGTCCTCAGAGAGGAGACATTCAGCTCAGTTCCAGCTCAGTGGCCTCTGGGCCCTGTGTGTGGAGTGCACGGTGTCTTTAGCAGCAGGGACTTACTTTCCTCCACTGTTGGGAACCAAGGGCAACAGCAATAGACTATATTATATTTGCAAATATTTTGGAACAACTGATCAACAACTCAAAAGAGGGTCTTTTGTGTCTGATGTTAGGTTTTTGTCAGATGGTCTTTGTCTCTTGGAGGGAACACTGTCACCTCTGATGAGAAAAGTTCATTTGAACTGTATTTGTTTATGTACACACAAGTGTATTCTTCCAGGGGCTTATGGAAACCTTATAATAGACATCTGTTGGTCTGCATTACTCTGTCAACCCATAAAGGGGTGCATCCCTAGGAAAGGCTAATCTTGAAGTGGTCAGCAGTTTCCTATGGCTCTTCGTCTACAGATGAGAGCCCGTGAGATTTCCTCCTTAAACATTACTATGTCCATTTAATAGTACTGTTCATTACTGTTCATGCAGCCATTTCTAGGAGAGACTGCTTCAGAGCAGACATCTTAGTGTTCCGGCTGTAATCTTTCCACCCTGTTTTCCTTGATGTTCCTTGATGAGTCATAGATCCGGGGCCTGGGTAATTCCAACTTTATACTCATTGTACTATGTAGTCTAAATCATCCAAAGTTAATAGGAGCTCCTAAAAATTCTTTTTTTGACAATTGCTGATGCAAGTATTACTTTATATTTGCAATTATTGTAAGTAAGACATTTAATGTTTTTGTTTTAAATGTTATATGTGACAAACCTAGATTCTAGAAAAAGAAAAAAAATGTCGATTTATAGATGATGTAGAATCAGATAAATTAATATATCATTTAGTCATATTTTATTAGCATACCATTATATAAATCTATCTTTATAGAATATTTTATAGGTCGCAATGATAAAATGAATACTGGTTTCAGAGTGACAGTAAAAGACACATATACACCTACCCAAGAAAGCTTATTATATAACAACATAATAAGGTAGACATAATGAAGAAACAAAGTAGTGTAAAAATAACTTTTATTTGCCTGGTGTAATTGCTTGCAGGTTTCCTGCCTTTGTCTGCTAACTTGGACCTAGTCCTAGAAGCTTCTAGTCTCTGTAAAACCTTGTCTAGGCCTAGAATGTTTGTAGCCTCAGGTACTTACTGCTCAATAAGCATGCCTTTTCTAGTTCCTTCTGGTCTCTAGCCGGCTGGTCAGCTCAGCTATTATGGCTCAAAATTTCACCCCATGCTAACTGATTCAGTCTGGCTTTTCTTTCTCAGCCTCTCCTGAATTATTCCGCTTGACCTTAGACTAACTCTAGCAATCTGTTCTAATCTTCTGCCCCTTCTAATTCTCTGGCTTGTTCTGTCTTTATCTGTGTCTGGCCTGCTCTTTTTTCAACCTTTCTCTGTGGAACTCTCCTGGTAAAACTGCCTCTTCCTCCCTTTTGTCCTCTCTCACTGGTCTTTCGTAAGTAGCCGTATTTTCTTCACTCTTCTCGTCAGAGTTGGGCATATCCTATTCTGTCAAACCTTTTATGATTCGTTACTTCATCTGCCACTCAGACATCACTTTTAAACAGCAGTGCTTCCTCTACAAACTAACTTGACCTTCATTGGTCGGGATTAAAGTTGTACACTAAGGGCATGTCTTTATTCCAGCTAGAGGATTAAAGGTGTGTGGTAAGACAGAGCCACACTACTATTAGAAAAAGCTTTTTTTTTTCAGTAATACAATCTTGGGATTCACAGTGTGATCAAATATACGGTAACAAAATAGTGTCTTCAATGAGCCCTGTATTGCTAAAGATAATACGTTGTGCAGTTTTGGTCCAATCCTTAAAATATTTCGCATTACTTAGTATTGTTAGTTTCACGGTCGTGTGTGTTAAGTGGATTTTAGTTATTTTCATCTCCAATCTTCTTCCTGTATTCACACCCCTGCTGAAACACTTTTTCTTCCTTGTCTGTTTCTGTGAGTATCCCATTAAGTTTAATTAGAAATGCTTGCTTGAGCATAGGTGGAAGGTTATTTACTAGAGTGGAGGTAAGCCAAAAATAATTGGCTATATCAAGGAAGAAAATGAAATCCTCAGAAACCCCTTAAGGAAGGCTGGGGTTTTATGGATCCTTTGTCTACTCATGATGAAACTTTGAAGGTCAGAATCTTGTTCAAGTCTGGAACAGGTAACTGCAGCTGCTGGGAGAGGTAACAGCTCTGTCATGTCCAGAGAACTGTTTTACTCACACGGTCCCCTCCACCAACATTACATTCTTTCTGAACCTCTTCTGTGCTATTTCTTGAGCCTTGGAGGAGACGGTGGAGACACTCCATTTAAACCAAGCATGTCAGCACCACGTAGTCTCAGCTTTTGGCATTTAACAGGTTTTTGTATGAAGCACCGCCTACTGCAGTGAGCTTTTCTGATGAGGACTGAGGTATAGCCCTGGTCTGTAAATATAAAGGTAAACATCAATATTTAGAAGGTATTAGAGGGTATGATCAGATTGCAAATCAATTTGAGTAGGCGTCCAATCAAACCCGAAAGTGGTTAGTTATGAATGAACATAGTAATCACTCCACTGTTGTACTAAAGGGCACACCTTACCTAGAAGGTTCTTAGCGCACAAGATTCACAGATCACTTAGACTGTTGATTTCCCCTAGCAATCTAAGCAGCACCTCTCAGCACTGTGAAAGCTAAACAAAAAGGAGACACTTCCTGCTCAGTCCCAGCCTTAACTCCCTATGTTCTGTTACCTGTTTGTCAGCAACGAGATCTCCCCGTTCAGTTCTGGTGTACAATAAAGAACAGTTGCAGCAGCCTGTGTTGTTTGGAGGAAAGCATGTCTTTTGGAGCCTTTCTGACCAGTAACTCATATAATCTTATAACTAGCACTGGGAATTTACAGTCTCATAGTTTCTGGGAGAAGCACTATATATCCATATCAGTATATCCATCCATTAGCACTGTCCCACTATTTCCTGCCAAACTTCAGAGTAATTATGCCTTTTTCTTTCTCTTTAACATCATCAAGTCCAGTTTGTGTTGCCCTGCAAGTCCTGGGAGCAGGGGCTGCCCTGATGTTTGGTTAGCCTGACAAAGGTTAGTTGCATCATTAAAGAAAACTAACTCTGCTTCTCCCAGAAGATATCAAATTCCAGTTGTTTCCCAGTTAATGGCGAGATTACATGTCCACCTTCCTTCTATGCTAGGATTTTGTCTGGTTCAGTTTGTGTAGGTCTGTGCTTGCTGTCACATGCACATAGAAGTCCATGTATAGTACCTTATTGTGTCTGGAAAACACTATTTTTCTCATGTGATCAACCACCTCTGGCTCATACAATCCTTCTGTCTCTTCTGCAAAAGTTCCTGAACCTTGGAGGGATGATAACATGATTGACACACAGCTTACCATTTCACAGTTTTTAATTCTTTGTTTGTCCACTTAACAGTCTTTATTAATTGCCATCTACTGAGAAGAGAGAGCTTCATTGAGTGCTGAGAGAATTTCTGACCAATGTGTATATCCTTAAGTAATTAGGAATCATGTAAATTATTTTTCCATTTAGGAAAATAAAAGTATTGGATTCTTTTATAGCATAGGACATACAAAAGTCCTTGCGTTCAAACTTAAGCACGAGGGAACCTAATGTTAATCACAGAGTTGTCCATTTAAGGAAGGGCTGTATAACCTGTGCCTGCACAGAAGGCTGGGAGTAGACATGGTACACTCTGAGACATCTGAACGGCCAAGGCCACAGTGGATCCTCCCCAGACTCTTATTCTGAGTTTGGTTTTTTTTAGTCTATATAGAGAGCCCATCTTTATGGAAGATGTCCCATGCATTTTACAAAGACTTTAGATGTTGTCACGTCTTGTTTAGCTTACTTTGTGCTTTGTTGTACATACAGGACTAAGTTAATTATCACCAGGAAGGTTTTCACCAAATTGTGCTGTTCTTAAATGTACCAAAAATAAACAACTCAGTAAGATTTCCTAAGTTTGAACCAATATTGGCTATTTAGCTGTTTTGAATGAACTTCCTTTTATCTCCTGTGGATCAGAACTGTGCGCTGTGGAGGTTGCACCCCCCCACTCACACACACTCTAGGGCCTATGACCTATTGAGTTATCTTATTTTTGTTTCCTTAACAGCATCTGATTCATCTCATGGAATGCAGCTTAGATGTAATCAAAAAATGGTTCCTTACTCCCGTAACATTCACGCAACTGTTGTACCAGTGGGCATATTTTCCCGTGCCGATTGTTGGCTTAACTTGCAGGTCCCAGAGCTGTGTGATACTGAGGCTTGTTTTTCAACTCAAGAAGTGTGCATAGCACCTTCCTGCACTGCGAGTGCTAGTGAGTAGTAGTGAAGTCCCTCTCCCCACCCCACCAAAACAAAGATCAGTAGTCTTGACATAAATAGCAAACATTGAAAAAAAGAATCAGGACATAATCACATAGTAAAAAAATATATTGAAATAAATCTAAAGAATTGAAAAAATATATAATAAAAACTCCTAAGAGTTGAAGAAAGAAATTGAAGATAACAGGAGATGGAAGATCTTCTCTGCTCAACAAATGATAAAAATACTGTGAAAATTGCCATTTTACCCAATACAATGTACATATTCAATAGTGTTCTTATCAAAATTACACTCCTTTCTTCAAAGAAAATTGGAAATTGTCTTAAATTTCACTTTACACACACACACACACACACACACACACACACACACTCACAACAGTGATGATAAATACCAATTAGTGGAGGTGTCAGCACCCCTGATTTCCAGTTATAGCACAGTTCCATGTTTACAGACACACCATGATGTTGGTTGAAATGCAGACCCACTTCTGCCTTCAGTATCCTTGCCCTTCACGTTACATGGATTTTGTCCACCTTCTCTACGTAAGATGTACACTTCGAGATATGGGCAGAAGTAATGACTTTATAAGGAAGGTCCCAGTTACTCAGGAAATATGGCTAGCCAGTGACTGGACTTCAGCACATTCAGAAAGCCGTAAAGCAAAGGTAACAGCAGAGTGGAAGAGCCTCTCTCCCAGCTGTGCATCTGATGGAATTATTATCTAGAGCAGATGAAGGGCAAAGCAAACTGCACGCTTAAAAATAAATTAAACATGGTCTGTGGAGATTAAACTAAATATGTTTTTCAAAAGAAGAAACAATCGCTAATGAATAGTGCTCCTCATCTTCAGCCATCAGGCCAAACGTTTTTGTCAGCTATCAGTAATCTTGCTTCATATGTGTGTTTCTTTTTAAATACATACAAACGCACGTTTTGTTAGATATTGAATTCACAGACAGTAATGCAGCTCAGTCCTGAATACAGCTTGCAGCCTTTTTCCCATTAAAGCACAACCCAGTGCTCTGTATTTAGGAACACTAATTGAATTTCAATATAACATTTAAAGACAATGAAGATAGTAAGATCATTAACTAAAAGCACAAAAAGGCCATAAAAGTTCGCCAATGTATAGAACCACCCAAAAGACATATCTACAGTATGGGAATTCATGAAAAGGCAGAGAATTGCCTCACACTAGGTTGGATGTCATGGAGTTTTTACTGTTCTGTGCGTAAGTCGTAGCACTGCTCTGCAGTGTATTGAAAACTGTAAAATGTCTGAAGAACTGATTTCAGGGTTACAAATGCATTTTACTGAATAAATAAACACATAAGTTTAATAATAAGTTATGAGAATGAAGTATGTATGCAGATGTGCGTATGTGTACATATATTTTATAGCTGTGGTCTTGAGCACCTCAGAGACAATGATTGTAGCCATCATCGATCTTGTTCTCCCAGGAGTTTTTACTCTCTTAGTAAGAATAGAAAACATTTTCAGATAAATGGTCAATTTCAAGGTTAGCGTAACAGAAGTATGGACATTTTCTTCAGTATCTTGTAGTGTAAGAAGTAAGAAAATACAGGGTTGAAAAGATAATTGTCATATTAGCATAAGAGACAACCTGAACAATTATTTGATGACCATTGTTAGAACTAATCAAGCAATAAAACAAATGATAAATTTGATGGTATCACAAAGACTAAAATAAAGTAAGTTTGAGTCATCACTGCCATCAATAGTTTATTCAAAAGTAAATCAATAACTTATTCAAAAATAGAGAAAAGGTGGTTTAATGTAGAAAACTAGAGCATTGTGCAGATTACCACATTAACATATGTGGCAGACAATCACACAACTACTGGGAAACATTAAGAGCAGAACATGCATGGACTGAGGAATCTTCCCAGTACATCTATTAACTACAACAATTTTGAAAAATCTGATGTCAGCTTAATTGAACAATCGAGGTATATATCATTGGACTAATATATATTACTATGTCATTAGCCTCTTGGTTTAATTTCCTGACAAGTTCACAACAGTATTTTTTTTTTTGTGATATTCTCACCAAAATGCGCTACTTCATTCTAATTTAAAGTAGCTCTGTGAACATTACTACATATATGTTCTACAGAATAACTAGTTAGCACTTTTGCAAACTTTGGTCTCTGGCAAAGCATGGTAGACATGCTTATAATTCCAGAGCTCAGGGAGCCAAGAAGGGAGGAGGATGAACTGGAGAGCAGCCTGGGCTACAGTGAGGAAACCGTGGCTCAACAAACAAACCAAACTGTGTCTAGGTCATGAAAGAGAAGTGAAAAGCCAGAGACTTGGAAACCAGAGGATGCTAAGGAGAAGTAGCAGATAAATATAACATGGGGCCCTGGAAAGATTCTTAGGATGGGAGAAGACCATTTATAGAGAAATGGGTAAATATCAAATAAAACTATTTTATTTAGTAATTTTGGATTGCTATTAAGATCCTATAGTTTATATAACATGTTAATATTAGAGAAAATTTGATGGAAAATAGAAATTCTTTGCAGTCTTTCCTCCATGTCAGGGTGTGTTTCAAATTAAAGAGCTAAATTGCCATTAAATTAATTGAGATAATGAATAGGAAACAAAGTAAATCAGGAGAAAGTGATTGACTCCTTAGGCCTATAAGCAATAGAGACCTAGGGTAGACCAGATGCAGCAAAGGACAGGTTTGTATTACTACCACATGAAAATGCTTTTTAAAAGTATGAATATTAAATATGAATACTCATAATTATGCATATACTGAAGAAGTAGGAGAAGAGTTTACACTTAAGATGTACTCTTAAAACAGTAACCTTTAGTGTCGCTCTGCTTTTATCTACCTTGTGTCTTTATGTAACTGAGAAAGTGCTCACTAAATCTTCATTGAATGAGTGGAAGAAAAATTGCTTTCAAGCACTCTAGGAAAATGGGACCTAAGCATAGATAAATCTAGATAAAGGCTGAATACTAACCACTTTAGGGCACAGCGGTCTTTGTTTGTGTGACAGTACTTTATAAATAGTATAAGTTTGTACACAGATTTTCAATGTTAGAAAAAGCAGGAGGGAGCTGCTTTCACTGAACAAGACCTAGTTAGCTCAGGACTCTATTAATATAATATTTGTTCATTAGATGAACTTGTATTGATGTTTTTTGGAAAAATAATTAATTAAAAGGCAACCTAAGCATGTTGTACAACAATGAAAAGTTTAAAATTAGGTTACGACAGCTACTTAGTAATTAAAATGAGCCCACAGTGATTGGTGCGGTTAGCCAGTTTTGAAATACCAACTTTCAAAGCCTTGTAAACAGGGAGGGATCACAGCTTTGGCACTAATTGGCTCTTCTAAGACTTTTTAATAAGACTGATGTCATTTACTTTAGCAGTTAACAGCTGAGTAGATTACAAAGCCGGACAACTTTCCACAACTTTGGCAAGATAGATCATTGTTGGTAAAACTCAGTTGCAAAGCGGTCAGTTGAAGAACTAGGATTATTACTGCAGGGGACCCTACAGCAGAAAGCAAACGCATCCTGGTGTCTACCAGTCCTTGCATAACATCAACACCTTCACCATTTGTCCTAGGAAGTGGGAAGGAGAACCTTAAGGACAGAAGTAGGTGGCCAGACCTTCTTTCTCACAGCACCCCGATTGCATATTACCTGGCAGTTTCTAGCAGGCCACAGGCTTATCTTGCCCTTTTCTTGTCACCTCTTGGAGAAAGCTAGCAATCTCCTTCTTGAAAAAAAATTCCCTTGATTTCTTTCTGACTTCATTGGCCTTTCTGGTTTCATATTTTCTTTGCCTTAGGTATCTCCCTGGCCTCTAAATTTTGCAGCTGCCTAGGGTTTGTGTTCCTTTCTACTGATGCATAACAAATGACCATAAACGGCGTTTTAAAATAGCACGCATTTTATAATCTGTTTCTATGGAGCAGAAGTCTCATCATAACTCAACTGAATCGTCGTTTATGACTGCACTCAGGCTGTCATCTGCACCTGGGATGTTACCTGTGTAACTGAGATGTATTTCCCCACTTGCTCAGGTTGCTGGACGAATTTGTTTCCTTGGGGCCATGGGAAGGAAGGGCTTGCTCTTTGGTTAAGTAGAATCTGGTGGCTTTACAAAGTGGCAGCTAGAGGCTGCCTTTAGTTCTTGTTTATACAGGTTCCCTGATGCATATTTGCTTTGCAGAAATTGTTTAAAGCTATAGTAATAAGGAAATAATGTAATTATAATGGTAACTTGGAGAATTTTGTCACTTCTCTCATTTTATGGGTTATAAATAAGTTAGAAGGTTTGCTCTCATTCCAGGAGATTGGAGTCATAGAGGTGCATGAACACCAGAAGTTGAAGAGAGTGGGACACTGAAGCCTACACAGTCTGCAGAGAGGTCTCTGCTTTATCCTTCTCTCTTGCCTTTCATTTATGGATCTCCTATTTAAAATTATGCTTGCTAAACAGCTTATATTACACAAACTCACCTCCTCAAATCAGTTTCTCCAATCACCTGATTATTTTAGTTCCACTAATTCCAGCCACCCTTTTAGTGGCTCAAATTAAATACATGTGTATTATCTCATACTCTGTGTTTTTTAAATGTCATATACATATCTACTTAACAGAAAAATTTCTCCCCCATATTTCCGACCTATTTCTTCATCAGAGTTCTTCCTATTTTATTCTCTGCAAAAACTACATACTTTTTTTCTTTTTTTCTTCAAAATAATTGTATTGCATTCCAAACACTGGCTTGTTTGTTGTCCTTTGAGGGAGGGAGGAGACACACTTCTGAGTGTAGGATCTTTTACTGGCCATGTCTTGCTACTGGAGGCCTCTTTTCTTCAGATGCCTGCTAACTTGTACACTTTCTCCCAGTGGGTAGGGAGACATAAACATGCTCCTCCTGTGCTTTCTTATAGCTGTTTTTGTTTGTTCCAGATTGCCCCAACAATGCTCAGCGTACCTCTTTTTCCTCGAGACACTTAGCCATCTTACAACATTGATATTGTGTGAGACTTTGTTTAGGATCCCTATTCCCTGCAAGAATGCGAATTTTGTGAGTGTAAGCATCTATTTCTTTTCCTTATTCCATTCTAAGTCCTAAGACTGTGCCTAGAACATAGATAGGTATTTCTTGAAAACTATTGAATGTCTGAGCAGGTGACTGAGTAGGGGTAGTCACTCACTCTCTCATCTCTGAGTCCTTAGCCCTTTGCTTTAATCCTGGAATCTCAAGTGTTGGCAGAAGTATACTTTCATCAAATTTTCAGATTTGTTAATATCTTGGCTGTGTCCTGGTTATCAGCTGAAATGTGACCTTCAGTTTCTGGTCTGCCTTTGACTCTCCATTCCAGTCTTAATGGGGACTAACCTCTTTCTGTACTTCAGCTATTGCCAGATCTGTTTCTAAGATGAACCACAGAGAACACTAGTGCCTCTGCTTTTGGTTCAGCTTTTTGCAGGAACTCACAACTTTCCCTGTCAAATTCTATTCTGTTATGTGTTGTTCTCTCAGGACCTCTTTATTCCAAAAGCCAAGATGGATATAAAGTAGGTAATGCAGTTTTCCGATTCCTTGTTCAACATATCTTTTCCTCAGTTTTCTCCCCTGTGGCCCTTCTCCTGTTTGTTCTGTGTTCTTTTATTCTTTTGTCTCTTCACGTTTCCCATGTTAAAGTCTGCTTTGTGGGATAGGACTGGCTGTCACTCATGTGGACTTCAGTTGAAAATAATTTAGATGTATGCATTTCATTCATGTTATTTCATTTTAAATTTGTACTACTTCTATAAAATGAAAATGTTTGTTCTCCATAGCATTGGAGTATTAATTTACTGATAAATTGGTTTTAGGGCACAAATTAAAAAAATACCTCCATTTTCTGAAATTTCCATCACTACAGGAGGTAGGCCTTGGCTGTAATTTTTCATGTCTGCAGGTGTGTATCGCTCAGGAGGCTGCTTACGGATAAAACAGTGATCTCAACCGGGCTTGAGAGACACTTTACAAGCCCAGTCCCTAGAACCTAAAGCAGACAGGCATGACATTTGCTTTTATTTCACTTCATAAAATTTATGTTAATTGGATGTGTTTTGTGTGCAAACAGTGCTTTTAATGGAGTACTATGTGACCCTCTCTGGATAGCATAACCTACTTACCTATCCTTATTTTCAGTTTCTCTGAAAACTCACATTGATTTTTCTTCTGTGCTTTTAGGCAGCTGAGTCAGAACTTCTGAGGAGAGCATCTGCGCTCGAGTCTACAGGTAATGAGAGCATAAGAGGAGTAGGTTAGAATGCTCTAGACTAGGGTTCCATTGCAATGTTCTGTTTTGAGTAACATTTAGAATCCTGTGCCTGCCACATGGCAGTGGTTGTAGCTACCACTTGAAAGGACTGAGGTAGGAGGCTCACAAACTCATGCTCTGCCTAGGCTCCTGTGAATTCAAGGTGTGCCTGGGCGAGAGTATGAATTCAGGTTTGCTAGGCTTGCTTACAGAACCTTTGAGGACGAAGCACGGTGACTTGTACAGCACTTTCTTCATAGTAACACACACACACACACACACACACACACACACACACACACACACACACACACACACCCTCTCTGTCTCTGTTATTTACACTCACACACACCATATCATGCTTCCTTTTTAAGAGGGGATTGGAAGGAATTAAAAGGTCTGATAGGGAGGTTTTTAAAAATAAAGTTTACATTGGTGCCATTATTTTAAAGTGTGCTCATCAACACACTTTATGTCTTTATGTTAATGGGAATCAGTCCAACTACAGGGAGAATAAGAGGTTGATGTGAGTTAAGTTGACACAATGTTTCCAAAATAAACATTTCCTGGTGGAGCTAGATAACTTCCTAGTGCTAGCCACACAAACAGTAGGATGCAGAAGAAAATCTGTGGGCTGTCAGTGAACACGTACAAGAGAGAAGCACTTGTAAATAGTTCATATAAAGGAAAAAACAAAAACCAAAAAAAACTTTTCTTTTTAGCCAGCTGAGCCCACTAAGTAGTTTAAAATGTGTCATCCATCATTTCAGTGTTAAGAGCGCCCCCTGGTGTGACTGTATAATCATGCTTCTGTGAAATTTACATGCGTTTTTAGAATCTCCCTGTGCTATTAAATAGTGATGGGCCTTCTTTTCCTGCTCACTTGACCAGCATGTACATGGTGTGTAACTTTCCACAGATGTGCAGTGAGACACTTTTCTGGTGCCTGTCCCTATTCATATCTAGGATCACCTTGAAAGCAGAATATGGGAAGATGTGATTGCTAAAGTTCTTTATCTCAAGTTAATATCCCAGTTATGGTGCAATCACACATAGTGATATTGGCTGATATGGCATAACTGGGTGGGAATAACCTTGTTGTGGTTAACTGCTGTTAACAATTCTGTCTTGGCAAATTCATGGGCGTTTTAATAATTAAAAGAACTCAATGTTGTTCCTTTATCTTTTAAGAAACCTATCATGTGAAAAAAGACATAACTATTGAGACTTTTTTAGAAGCCTGCTGTTTCCCTGCAGTTACTGAACGTGTAGTGTGAATACTCTTCATTCTGTACATGTCCAGGGATCTTACCTTCCCCTGCCTCCCATTAAGACTGTCTTACCAAATACCTCAGTCCAGACCAGCATAGTAGTTATCTAACTGCTACTTTTCCTTGAATTTATTCTAATACTCTAAAAGTAATTAAAATGTGTGCTTAAATTGCATATATTATTCTAAAATATACATATATAATTTTTACAGAGGTGGTTACTTTCTCCTGTTCTCTCCTTCTATATTGAAGCTATTGACAATTTAAATCGTTTCTTAGAGGCTTTTGTCCATGTGATAATTGCAGGGCTACAGTATAAAGATGTCTTTGTTTTTATCTTCTTTTGTAGATTCTCTTCTCATATAACTTTGAAGCCATCAGCCAAGTATGTGCTTATATTATCTGATTTGTTACATTACCCTGATTTGTTGAATAACTGAACCCTAGTTTTTATATTATGGTGGAAATCATGATGCTTGAGCAGGCCATTGACTCACAGACTTAATCTCGTCTTTCAGAGAAGAATCCAGGGTGTGTCTTTCTGAACATTGATCAAATACAGTGTATAGTTCAGGCTCACTCTGTGTCCGACTTAGACAGAGTGAGCATTTAATACAGCACATCTTTGAAGTAGATACTATTAGAGAACTCCTGAGTAGGGAAGTCAAGATATCCTGATCAACTATTCCTAACATGTAATGGGTATTCACCCACAGTACAGTGTCATTAATTAGACTGCAAATAACATTCACAACTATACCTGTTGATGTTATTGTCCTTCAGTACTAGCAATTCCACAATACACGAACGTAGATGAAACCAGGATTTTGGAAAGACTAAAGATGCATGCGTTTACAGAGAATACAGAATTAGTTTGGAACTTATCTTCAGCAAAGCTTTCTCAAACCAGGGGCAGCAGTTAGGGGTGCATTGTTATAAATAATAGAAAAACAAGCTATAGGGCATGCATATTTTAAACTGCTTCTTTCTTATTCACCATATCTTTTTAGCATTCTCTGGCCTTGGGATGCAAGTTCAGTTCTTCGCATGTCGCCATTTTCCTTATGTAATTCTGTGTTTGCATTGTCTTTGTGAAGCTCCTATCATGTTTCTTATGGGTTATTTTCTTGATTTTTTTTATAACCAGATTTTGCTCTTTCATTGATGTAGTATCCAAAATGATAAGTTTATTGTTTCATTAATAATAGTTTTAAAGGTTACTACGTAGCTCACCATGGAAACTCAGTTTGAATAAGCCTGTTCTTTGCTTAACAGTCTGCATATTTCCCCTTTGTCCTTTAGTTTGAGTTAAACTAAACTAAGTGGCTCTTTGATGAAAGTTCAAAAGCACATTTGTTGCTTGTTTTCGGTGTTCTGGACAGTCTTGTAATTTGATATAATTTCTATTTGATATTTGTCTATTTGCTATTTGTTTCTTGTGTCTGTGAGTTCACATTTAAAAACAAACAACAGCAACAACAATAACAATAATAAATATTGCCCACACCAAGAACTACCACTATGATCCAGTTACCTTATATAGGGGCATATAGCCAAAGGACTAAAATCCACACAACAGAAAGATTCCTGCATATCCAAGTTTATTATGCAACTCTTCACAATAGATAACTTGTAGAAGACACATAAGTGCACATTTAGATAATCAATAAAGCCAATGCAGATCATTGACTTCTCTTTGGCAGGCTTGATTCTTGTTGTATTTGAGCTGTTTTCGGGCCTGAGGAGATGAAGAGCATGTAGGTAGCTATGCGTGCATCACTAGCGAAAGATACGATGCTGCCCAGTATGCACCAAGCTTATGAAAACCAGTTTAACTTTCATGTTGAGTCAGTGGGTGAATGAGAAAGACAAGAGCTACACTAGATTTTTATCCTCATTTCTGCCCTGTAGATGCACGGGCTCCCTTTGTTCCTTGCTCAAGAGCACCTGGTTAGTGATTTTGAACTTAATATCTATGAAATTGGTCTTTGCATTCCAAGTCCTCTGGTACTGTTTTAGTTTACACCCTTGTATTAGGCAATCTCTAGCTTTACCCCTTACCAATTAATTGTACCCACAGGAGCCAGGCTGATTTCCCTAAAGTATGTCATTAATAAGCATTCAAAATGAGTCAGCGTCAGGGGTTGGGGATTTGGCTCAGTGGTAGAGCACTTGCCTAGCAAGCGCAAGGCCCTGGGTTCGGTCCCCAGCTCCGAAAAAAAGAAAAGAAAAAAAATGAGTCAGTGTCTTTTGTCTTTGTTCATGCTTATTTTGCTTCTAGAATATCTCACTACCATTATCTTTCCTCTTGAACTCTGTGTTGCCTTTCACTGAAACCTTTCCAAAGCCCGAATGGTTGCCCCTCACGCTCCCTGTGTCTTCCTGTAGCAGATGCCCTTCTGTGCAACTTCATTTGGAGGCCTTTCCATCGTCACCTTTACCTTCTAGGATACTTTCCCAGACGAAGTTCCAGCTGCACAACATAAGCCTGGCCTTAGTACCTCTTCAGTGCTCAGCTCTGAGACTTTCTTTTATTCTGTGATTTCAGTTTAGAATGAGCTGTCTAGTTTTATCTCAAAAATTGACACAAGTCAGAGTCACTGGGCAGAAGGGAACCTCAACTGAAAAGATATTCCCATAACACTAGGCTGTAGGCAAACTTGTAGAGCATTTTCTTAATTATTTATTGATATGGGAGGGGCCTGGTCCATTATTGATGAGGCTAACACTGAGCAGGTGGTTTTTAGTTCTATTGGACACCAGAGGCCATGAGGAGCAAACCAGTAAGCAGCAACTTTCCATGACCTTTGCATCCATTCCTGTCTCCAGTTTCCTGTCCTGTTTGAATTTTTGTCTTGACATTCTTTTAATGTCAAGGGATATGGCAGTTAATGTCAATGAGCAGGGATATGGAAGTTAAATAAACTCCTTTCTCCCTAATTTACTTTTTTGTCATGCCTATATCATAGCAATAGTAACTATTACTAGGACAGAAATTAGTACCATAATAGTGGCTGTATTTCTGTGAGAGACCTGATGATTTCTTTTCAGTAGTGTTGTGGTACAACCTTGGTAGTTTGGGTGAAGTTCTTTTTGTGGGAGCTTGGAAAATAAGAATGTGGAGAGCAATGCAGGAAATGGAGGCATCAGAGGGATGTTTGAGGGTACTTTAATGACTCTATCAGAGCCATTTACTATTTTGAATCAATAATCTGCAGTTCTGTTTAGATGTGGCAGAAGAGTCAGCTGTGGTCAGCACACAAGAACCACTAAATTGGAGCCTTTGTTTTACTGGCACAATTGGTGCTGGTCAGCTGCATAGGAGAAATAATGGATGATTAAGAAGAAACCAGCAATTATTGAGGTGAAATCTTCTGGGAAGTGTTTCCTCAGACGCAGTAATGCAAACTGTGCTTCAGAAGTCACCAGAGTGTAGCTTGAGATGGCAGGAGATCTTGGTAGTGTAAGAGTCACCCAGGTGGTGCTGGCTTTGAAGGCATTCAGGGGTCTTGGAGAAAAGCTAAGCTTTGGCTCTGTAGGCAAGTGTGGAGTCCCTGAGGTGAGAGTGAAAAGTACAGCACAGTTGTAGCACAGTTGTAGCAAGGGACTTCAGCCTTTTGGAGATGTCATTACCAAGACAGCAGCAGGTATGAGGTAGAGCTGGTCTGAGTCTAGGAGATAAGCCATGTCTTCTGCAGAGGGCAGTGTCCTAGAAATGACCCAAGCATTTTGGAAGAACTCAGATCATGAGTGAATCCCAGATGTTTGAGTTATTTACTTTGTTGGAGTTTAGTTATTTTAAAGAGATGGAACTTTCAATATATTTGAATTTGTAAGGACTATGGGACTTTTAAAATTATTTATGTTTTTAGTGGGAAATCTTAGTGATAAATAAGAAAGGAAAAGCTGTGTTAGTAATGTGTTTGTGTCTCAATTTGATAAGGGGTCAGTTGTGCTGGTCAAATTTTTAAATTGCTTTATTTACATTCCAAATGTTGCCCCCCCTTCCCAATCTCCCCTCTAAGAGTTCTTTACCTCCTTCCCCCTTTCCTTTGCCTCTGAGAGGATGCCCCCACCCATTTGTCCCCATGCCCGCCATCCTCCTTCCTTGGGGCATCAGGTCTCTACAGGATTAGGCACATCTTCTCCCTGTGGAGACCTCCCTGTGGAGGGATGGGGTCACCAACCTTCTTTCAATTTTTTTGACTCAGAATTGTTCCTATCTAAAAGAAATGCTGGCTAGTTTTATGTCAACTTGACACAAGGCACTGGAGAAGAGGGCGCCTCAGATGAGAAAGAATCTCCATAAGACTGAGCCATAGGCAAGCTTGTAGGGAATTTTCTTTATTAGAGTGAGAGGCCTGGCCCACTGTGGGTGGAGCCACCCTGGGCAGATACATTTTATAAAACAGCAGACTGAGCAAGCCAAATAACCGGCCAGACTTCCATGGCTTCTGTAACAGCTCCTGTCTTGAGGAGGTTCCTGCTCTGTTCCTGTCCTGCCCTCCTTTAATGATGAGCAATGATATAGAAGTATAAGCCAAATAAACCCCTTCCTCCCCAACTCACTTTTGGTCATGCACGGTATTAAGTGATAGCAATAGTAACCCTAACTAGGACAGAGTATAATTTGAAAGGCAAGTGTTGTTAGGTCACCTCTTGAATCTCAGTGCCAGGGATAAAATAGAAAGTGTTCAGGAAAAACATTACTTGTGAAGTCCACAAGAAATTAATAAAAATTAGGGAAGTGTTCTCTTAGGTTTCCTGTGAAACCCACGGATTCAGTCAGGATTGAAGCTGGTAGAAAGGCCTGCTTATACTAACTATTGCAATAGGAGGCCGAAACAGCCATCAGTTGGCCGTGTGCATTCTGCTTCATTTATACCAAATCTTCTAGTTACATTTAGTGCTGTGTGCAACAAATTAGCAAACACATACACAACTCACTTTCTCTTCCTTTTTATTACTGTTTGTGAGACATAGTCTGAAAGGAGATGAAATTTTTAAGAGAATTCTGTTTTTTTTATAACCTTATACCTTATCTTTGTTCTGCCCTCTTACTACTTCATTTCTGGAAAGTGCATGTATATATGAACTAGAGCATCTTTTTTTTGGCAAATATAATTTAGAATTTTTATTTTTTGTTTGAGACAGCTGACCTTGATTCACTAAGTAAACGATATTACATAATGTATATTGAATGTATAATAAAGAGCAGTATATATTTAATCTTGTCCTTTTGGGCCACCATTGCTAGCATGACAGTCTTTTACAATAGATAGGCCTAAGGAATTATTTGATATTGGGTTGGGTTAGAAGTAAAGGAAAGTGTTCTTTTTATTATTATTATTATTATTAACTTGAGTGTTTCTTATATACATTTCGAGTGTTATTCCCTTTCCCGGTTTCCAGGCAAATATCCCCCTCCCCCCTCCCCTTCTTTATGGGTGTTCCCCTCCCCACCCTCCCCCCCTTGTCGCCCTCCCCCCACCAGTCTAGTTCACTGGGGGTTCAGTCTTAGCAGGACCCAGGGCTTCCCCTTCCACTGGTGCTCTTACAAGGAAAGTGTTTTTTTTTCTTTTAAATTAACTTTTATTTGATTTTTTTTTATTAACTTGAGTATTTCTTATATACATTTCAAGTGTTATTCCCTTTCCCAGTTTCCGGGCAAACATCCCCCCTCCCCCCTCCCTTTCCTTATGGGTGTTCCCCTCCCAACCCTCCCCCCATTGCCGCCCTCCCCCCATAGTCTATCTCACTGGGGGTTCAGTCTTAGCAGGACCCAGGGCTTCCCCTTCCACTGGTGCTCTTACTAGGATATTCATTGCTACCTATGGGGTCAGAGTCCAGGGTCAGTCCATGTATAGTCTTTAGGTAGTGGCTTAGTCCCTGGAAGCTCTGGTTGCTTGACATTGTTGTACTTTTGGGGTCTCGAGCCCCTTCAAGCTCTTCCATGAACTAGAGCATCTTATCATGTAGCTGTGACGGGGAGCAAGGCCACATTTGTTTAAATTTGAACACTGACATTCTCGAACATGTAAGCTAAAACCAGTAAATATAAAACTATTGTGTTGGGTTTAAAGCACTGTTCTGGGGTTTTCTCTTTCACAGTCTCACTAACAAGTCAGTAGTCTATGTTTCACATTGCTGTACTTATGTTTGCTTTCTTATTTTTTAATTTGCAAATAGATTGTTGGGTCCTGTTGCTACAGAATGCTTGTTTAGACACCTAAGTTTTAAACATTACTGCTGTGCACATGTCTTTTGATCTTTCTCAGTCAGAAAAAGATAAAGTGAATTACAATATGAAATGCCATATGAGATAGCCTATCATTATGCACATCAAGTAATCCTAAAAATAAAAAGACAAAGCATATATCCATTTGGCCTGGGAATCCCTAAAAATTAGCACAGTTTGTAAAACCTGGAAATGGATCTATCCTGTGAGATATCAGCCTTCAGGGGCAGAAGCTCTTTCTTATTTCTTTACCTGGCACAGTGTACAGTCAGTTATCTGTAAGTGTCAGTTGTTGCCTCTTAATAATCATGAAAATGAGCACAGTCTAGGAAACTAAAGATAAAATCCCCACTTGAAGCTACTGGACAGGCTGTCTTTGGAAAGCCAAATTGGCGAGAGCAATCTGCAGAAGGGGCAGAAGCTGACACAGGAAGTTGCCAGGGAGTCTGTTGACACCCAGGCAGAAGCAATAAGCCAAAAACCAAAAGGAGGGAGGCAGTTAACAAGGCACTGCAGCTCAGTTTTTGAAAGGCAAGAGTTAGTTAATGGACAGAGGCATCAAAACATCAGGCAGCCAACAGCCCAGAACAAACCCAGAACTAGGGAACAAGACTCCTCAAGAGAGCATAAAAATAGGCTGCTCTACTCCAGGGCTCTTGGAAAAGTCTCCCTGAGGGAAGCCAGATGCAGACCATAATAAGGACCCTATTTATAAAACCAAAGAGGTTCAAAGGAGCAAAGATGAAACAAAGATCTCAAGACATAAAAATTATAATCCGTCACTATGCTGGAATGATAGTCAGTGCTCAAAGACCCTAATTCAAAGGAAGGTCCAGGGACATTGGCACTGATTTCAGCTCCTGATTTGAGATGATTGCTTGTTTATTGTTTGCTTTAATGCTTGCTTTGTAGTGCAAGGGTCCCAGCAAAAGCAAAAGCAATATAAAGAGGAAATCTGCAGTAGGGATACATGCCATTTAGAGATTTTGGGTCTTGGGATACACTATAGAAAGAAACTTAAGCACATTATCATTTCTCTTTGACATTCAGGGTTTAACCAGAGGATGAATAAGAGGAAAGTTGCCAGGGGTTTAGATTTGAATAATAAGTCTCTAGTATGCATCGAAGTCTTGCATTGGAAGTGGCCATGAATACCAATAAAGCATCCAGAAGTGTTAGCCACAGCAACGTGTATACTTTGATGCCACCTAAGATTAATGGACTAAATTATGCTTTGATGCATGGGTACATGGGTCTGCTAGAGAATCTCTGATAGTCATATGTGATACAAAAGCAATCTTCCTAAAAATTCAGAATAACTAAATGCAGCAGAGAAAGGATAGTAGGTATTTTGCTTTTATGAGTGTAGTTTGCATGATTATTTTATAGAATAAGGGAGGTAATAAATAGTTTCTTCATCTGATGAAATTAGCTTGGTTTTTCTGAAATATATTATTATATTTGTGTATATAGTATATTTGTGTTATATGTATTAAGAGAATTGCATTAGAGCACATCATATTTTAAATGATCTAATAAAGCCATACTGGAGATCATTCATCATAATATTGTTTGTCTTGTCTGTCGCTCTGTGTGTGTTTGTGTGTGTGCGCCTGTGTAACTTTGAAAGTAATAAAGGAGACAGCCCTTGACCTGTAGCAGCACAGTTATCTTGAACACTGTCAAATGTCATAGAGATGTGATCTAAAGATACTTTTAGATTGTCTTTCTTAATTTAATGCTGTTGTAGAATGTGCCAGCTTTTGTAATATTTTCTTGAAAATGTTTGAACTGAGTAGGTTGGTTGATTCATGAGACATAATGATGTATTCCTTGCATCCATTTTCTGGTACTACCCAGGGTGTCATAAGGAATGGTGTTTGCCCAAATTTCTTTATCTCAAGATCCCAGAATCCTAAATAGCATTTATCCACAGCCCAGGGTTTCTCTCGTGTGATTTCATACTTGCTGTGATTGTCACATGCTGCAAAGTCTGCACTAAAATAAGCAACAAATAGCCACTCCAAGATCAAAGGAACTAGAAATGGAAGTTATAAAATATTCATTTGACTATTTTTCAGTGTACAATTAAGCGGTACTAATAATAAATAATAAATAATAAAGATAATAATATTCACATTTAAAATTTAGATGTCTAAGTTTCAGTCAAAATCCATTTTAAGTTTTTCCCTATGCTTTCTATATTGGTGATAATTTTATTTGTTTCAAACTTGGCCTTTTAAGTCAAGTTCTAATCACATACAGATCAGTTTTTACCATTTTTATTATTTGTTCTCATTTCTCAAGCTTTAACATCTGGTAAATTTGAAGTATAACATGAAACAACAGTGAGAGACAGCATAGGAATGCACAAAAGAGAAGGCTGCATAACCTCTTCTGTTGCTGGAAAATACAACTTCTATGCTTTGAGAGTCATAAAGAGTAAAACTTTGTCTGGTGTCTTAGAGGTGGGGGCTTTGTGAAGTGAGGGGAATGATGGGAGGTGGTAACAATGGAGCCTGCCAGTACAGGTGGCTTTATATGAAGAGTCCAAATAGAAGCATACTACTTCTGTATTGCTTTCAGACATTATTACTACAAAGATTGTCATGAGATATAGTCCTTCAACCTGAGACTAAAGCATGAGGCAAACTACCCTTATATTTTAACATTTAACCAGTTTATGGCATTGCATTATTAACATAGAAACCAGGATAAGATAGTGCACCAGATATGTAGCAGAGAATAGCCTTGTTGGGGAGCCAGGGGAAGGGGCCCTTGGTCCTGCCAAGGTTGGACCCCCAGTGCAGGGGAATGTGGGGGGAGTAAAGGGGATGGATGGGGGAAAACACCCATATGGGCGAGGGGGAGGGAAGGGGAACTTATGGATAGGAAACCAGGAAAGGGAATAACATTTGAAATGTAAATAAAGAAATATATCTAATAAAAATCATTAAAAAAAGGTAGTGCATCAGATCCATTTAAATTACTTTAAGTGTATAACTTAGTGGTAGTCATAATATTCATAATATTGGCCAAAACCATCACCACTATTTGTATAAAAATATTTTCATTATCCCAAAGAGAAATGCTATGTTTCTTACATGCTATCATTCTATTTTCCCATCTTTCTATAACATGTAAATCTCTAATATACTTTTAATCTGTGTGGTTTTTCTTTTTCTCAATTCATATAAATGTTATATTGAGCATTATTGCATGCAGCTCATTTAACTTTACATTCTATTTTCAAGTTCATCTTCATTCCTGTGTGTGGCTGAATTGTATCTACTAATATATTAATGCACACCTAAGTTACTTTTGTTTTGTTTTTTGTGGTGTGTGCATGTTCGTGTGTGTGGGGAGAGTGAGGGGAGGAGACAGAGACACAGACACAGATAGAGACAGAGATACACAAACAGAGATACACAGAGAGACAGTGTGTTCAGTGCCCTGGAGGTGAGAAGAGAGCATCAGATCCCCCACAGTGGTGTTATAGGCAATCAAGCCATGTCCTCTGTAAGAGCTGTGTGCTTTTAGTGCTGAGTCACCTCTCAGCTGCTATTCCTGCTCTCTCACTGAACTAAATCTCACAGCTATTGTACTTTTTTGTTGGTTTTAGAAGCAATCAGTACCATCATAGGATCTTTACAAACTAAAAATACCGAGTGTACTGATTTGTAAAGAAAATGATCGATCTTATTTTGTATCAGTGCAGGCACACCTGGAGGTAAAAGGTAGATGTATCTGTAATATTGATGGAGTTTCCAAAAGGCTTCATTCTAGTTTTCCATTTTTACCAGCAGTGAAGAGTAATGCCCATGTCTTAATGTCATCTGATCGCTACAGTGCATTATCAAGCACGTTAGGAAGTAAAGGGCGTTCTGAGTGTACTCGTAGTTTATTTTATTATTGAGAACTTTATGTTAGAATAATTCATATTACCATGGTTTCTAAACTAGGTTTTCACACATATTGCCTATTTTTTTTATAATGAAAAGCAACCCCAAGCAAATTAGCACAGGCAACCCCAGCTTTGATATAAGTTTACGTGCGTCATAGCTCTTCCACGTCCAGAGGAGAGCATTAGCTGCCATCTGCCAGCTCTTGCGTTCTTTCTGTGTTCACTTCTGTGCTGTTTGCTTTCTGCCCTTGCTGGGGCCAGGTTTGATATAGATGTCCTGCTTAGGCTTCTCAGTGCTTTGATCAGTCCTCCCTTGACTGCTGCCTACTCTGAAGACAGCGTACTCTCACCAAGGTTAGGAGTAGCTCCAAGTGTAGGTATGAATGTAAATCTTCAGAAGACAATTTGATAGCACGGCCATTTAGCAAGTTGCTAGCAGGTTCTATTCTAGGGCCTGTGTCATTCCTTTCTAAGCAATCTCCCCATTGCATTCCATTCCTTCCCATGCGGCTGATTGCTATTATAAATTTAATTGCCAAATACAATTACTTGTACTCAGAAGTTGTATAATGAAGTTTCAACATTTTAGTCTATAATCTGAGCTCCAGATTCATTTTCTGGGTTATTTCTATGAGTCCTCAGATGTAATGTTACACAAACTGAAACACCTAGCACTATTCATTTTCTCTCTTTGCCTCTGTTTATAGGGGATATTTGTCCCTACTTATCCTCATGTCAGAATTCTCTAAATGCAGTGCAGGGATTATATCCTACTCTTCCTCTTTTTTAAAAATTATTTTATTTCACTTGAGTTTGGACAGGACCCCACTACATGCCTCTGGCTAGCCTAGATATTATGCTATGTTGACCAGACTGACTGCAAGCTTATGACAGTATTCTTGCCCTTACCTTTCAAATGTTAGGATTATAGCCACTATGCTGCCTAGTTTAATATCAGTTTAACCCAAGCTAGAGTCATTACAAGAGGAACCTCCAATGAGAAAATTCCTTCACCAGCTTGGCTTGTAATCAAGCAACTGAGAATTTTTGTTAATTAATGATTGGTGTAGGAATACTGAGATCACAGTGAGCAGTGCCCCCTCTCGGTACATAATTTCATATAAGAAACAGCACTGCTCCATGGTTTCTACTTCAGCTCATGTCCTGAGTTTCTGCCCAGACTTTCCTGAATAATGGATTGTAAGCTATAAGATGAAATAAACCCTTTCCTCTCCAAGTTGCTTTTGGGGATGTTTTATCACAGGTATGGAAACTCAAAAAAAGGCATGAGCCACCATGTCTGCTTTTCTCTTCTTTGGTGATAATTTCATTCTGTGATGAAAGGTCATTTTTTTTAAAATACATTGCTTTTCTAAGGCTTTTAAGAATTACTTCTTTCATTTTTTTTCTAAGATTGGGATTCAGTAAAATTATTTTCCATTTTTCTTTCCTCCTTCTCAGTCCCCCCCCCCCCCCACATTTAATATATAAGTATAATCTGCTCGGTCTGTGTAATGTCCCTCATATGAATTTTCCAGGCTGATCATTTGATATTGGATAACCAATTGATGTATTCTTTCTTCAGGAAGACAAATTCTCTCATTCTCAACATTCCTGACCTCAGGAGTTATTCTATATATTTTTATTGGGACTGGGATTCTCAACTTTGTACTTTGATTGTGGCTTTTTTTCTTTTGTAATGATATTTGTCTTTTGCAAAAAGAAGTTTCTTTGATGATGAGAGGGACCCACACTTATCTGTGGGTATTAGGACAAATACTTAGAATGTAGTTAGGGGTTATGTGGGTTCAGTGAATTAGCAATTGTAGGTTCTCCTCCAAGATTCATGACTTCATTAGCCTTGGGCAGTTTTCTAGGAGTCCAGTACCAGGCATATTCTTTCTCTTCCTAAGTAGAGAGCTCTTGATTACCACTGAGGTGTTTGTGCCACTACTTTGTGCCCACAGTTATTGTGTCATGCTGGTAATCGTTGTGGTTCATCGGCGTCACAGCTGATAGGACTCGTGACAACTTCTGGTACCATGAAATCTAGTCATCAAAGAGGAGGTTTTGGGTTAGTTCCACTTAAAGGGTCTCTAGACTCTGTTTAAAGTGCATTGTGCCTTCTGCAATCAGGACTTACTTTCCAGTTCTGGGGACTAAGGGCAATACTAATAACCTGTAATGCTTTGGGAATCTCTTGAACAACTCTGAGCAAAACAAGCCTTCTCATGCCCAGTATTTTGGGTTTATTGTTGTTGTTAGATTGTCTTTGGCTCTTGGATGGGTCATTGTTGACCCAGATGGGAAAAGTTTATTTAAACTATGGATGCTTATTTATATAATTGTCTTAGTTAGGGTTTCTACTGTTGTTAAGAGACACCATGGCCATGGAAACTCTCACAAAGGGAAACATTTCACTGGGGCTGAGTTATAGATTCAGAGGTTTAGTCCAGTGTCATAATGAGAAGCTTAGTGATGTGCAGGTGGATACTGTGCTAGAGAAGGAGCTGGCAGTTCCACATTTGGATCAGCAGGCAGTAGGAAGAGCCAGGGAGCCTCTGGACATGGCTTGACGTTCTGAAACCTTGAAGCCCAACCCCCAGTGACACACTTCCTCTAATATGGCCATATCTACTCCACTTGTCCTTAAAGTGTCACTTCCTGTGGGTCTATGGGAACCATTTTTATTCAAACCATCACAACTCTGACTTTTGTGTATTAAAGTTCATAATTTAGTTTATTATGGCTGTTTTAGAATTCTTACCTTTTTTTTACCCCCTTCTTCCTTTATCTCTCTCCCCCTCTTGATGAGAATTGCTACTCTAATTTTTCCTATTTCCCACATCAGATCATTTACCCCCGCCCCCACCTTCCTTGGAATGGTCTCGTTTTTTGCTTTTCTTTTTTGTGCAGTTACTCCAGAATATCCACGGTGTACTCAGAATTGAAGACCCAGAAATAACCCACAGACCAATGGTCACTTGATTTTTGACAGAGGAGCCAAAACCATCCAATGGAAAAAAGATAGCATTTTCAGAAAATGGTGCTGGTTCAACTGGAGGTCAGCATGTAGAAGATTGCAGATCAATCCATTCTTATCACCCTCTACAAAGCTTAAGTCCAAGTGGATCAAGGACCTCCACATCAGACCAGATACTCTCAAACCAATAGAAGAAAAAGTAGGGAAGAATCTCAAACACATGGGCACTGGAAAAAAATTTCCTGAACAAAACACCAACGGCTTATGCTCTAAGATCAAGAATCGACAAATAGGATCTCATAAAGCTACAAAGCTTCTGTAAGGCAAAGGACACAGTCATTAGAACAAAATGGCAAGCAACAGATTGGGAAAAGATCTTTACCAATCCTACAACTGATAGAGGGCTTATATCCAAAATATACAAAGAACTCAAGAAGTTAGACTGCAAGAAGATAAAGAACCCTATTAAAAATGGGGTTCAGAGCTAAACAAAGAATTCACAGCTGAGGAATATTGAATGGCTGAGAAGCACCTAAATAAATGTTCAACATCATAAGGGAAATGCAAATCAAAACAACCCTGAAATTCAACCTCACACCAGTCAGAATGACTAAGATCAAAAACTCCAGCGACAGCAGATGCTGGCGAGGATGTGGAGAAAGAGGAACACTCCTCCATTGTTGGTGGGATTGCAGACTGGTACAACCATTCTGGAAATCGGTCTAGAGGTTCCTCAGAAAATTGGACATTATACTACCTGAGGACCCAGCTATACCACTCTTGGGCATATACCCAAAAGATGCTCCAAAAAACAAACAAAGACACGTGCTCCACTATGTTCATAGCAGCCTTATTTATAATAGCCAGAAGCTGGAAAGAACCCAGATGCTCTTCAACAGAGGAATGGGTACAGAAAATGTGGTACATCTACACAATGGAATACTACTCAGCTATCAAAAACAATGACTTTATGAAATTCATAGGCAAATGGATGGAACTGGAAAATATCATCCTGAGTGAGGTAACCCAATCACAGAAAAACACACATGGTATGTACTCATTGATAAGTGGATATTAGCCCAAGTGCTTGAATTACCCAAGGTGGACAGAACACTTAAAACTCAAGAAGGATGACCAAAATGCGAATGCTTCATTCCTTCTTTAAAAGGGGAACAAAAATATCCTTAGCGGGGGATAGGGAGGCCAAGTTTAGAGCAGAGACTGAAGGAACACCCATTCAGAACCTGCTCCACATGTGGCCCATACATATACAGCCACCAAACTACATAAGATGGATAAAGCAAAGAGGTACAGGCTGACAGGAACCAGATGTAGATTTCTCCTGAGAGACACAGCCAGAATACAGCAAATACAGAGGCGAATACCAGCAGCAAACCACTGAACTGAGAATAGAACCCCCGTTGAAGGAATCAGAGAAAGAACTGGAAGAGCTTGAAGGGGCTCGAGACCCCATATGTACAACAATGCCAAGCAACCAGAGCTTCCAGGGACTAAGCCACTACCTAAAGACTATACATGGACTGACCCTGGACTCTGACCTTATAGGTAGCAATGAATATCCTAGTAAGAGCACCAGTGGAAGGGGAAGCCCTGGGTCCTGCTAAGACTGAACCCCCAGTGAATGTGATTGTTGGGGGAGGATGGTAATCAGGGGAGGATGGGGACGGGAACAACCATATAGAAGGGGAGGGGGAAGAGTTAGGGGGATGTTGGCCTGGAAACCGGGAAGGGGAATAACATTTGAAATGTAAATAAGAAAGACCCAATTTAATAAAGATGGGAAAAGAGATTTAGAGCTATAGCTAGCCATGAGGGGTACCTGCACTGTTTGCCTTTCTGGATTACCTCACTCAGCAGCATCTTGCCTACTTCCATTGTAGAGCTCTTGATGCGTTATCTTTTGTGCCAGACAAAGAGCTTCGTGATGAGATTCTCTAGCAGCAACTGTTACTAACAAGATTTTCTTGGAAAAATTGAACATGGGAAGAAATTTATCAGGTTGTTTAGTAAAAGTGGGTACAATCTGAAGTTGAAATTAGATCTCTAACAGTTTATAAGTGGATTGGATTGTTCTGAGCCAGCACATGATTTAATTATATCATGGCCAACATCTCTGATAGTTATGAAATAAGAAAGATTATTTCTTTATTATATTCAACTGAACTGAACCATGATTCTTGACACACTTTTCTATTTAAAACAAGATGAATCTTGACAGTATGACACTTACCATGAAAAGTAAATTCTCTTTGCATGAGAAAAAGTAATGATGCAATGGGACTTTGAAGAAGAAATGCTGAATCCAAATTGATACGTAAGAGATGGCAGTCCGCAGCCTATGCTGTTCAGTTGTGCCCCCACTGTGTGATAGCTCACGTACAGCATGTGGACACGCGTGTCAATGTGCTAATAAGCATGGATGCGCATACTTGTAATTTTATGTGCTGAGCTTACTGTATTTTTCTTGTTCCCACCACTTCCTCTTTAATCTTCCTGTACTTTTAAACTAATTCCTCATTTTTACTAACATTCCTTTCCACCAACACTGAAGAGATGAGGCTTTTAGTTAAGTCCTTCTTTGAAAACTATGTAGTGTCACTTTAGTATTTATTTGCTTTACATGCATTTAATTTTATTCTTTTGACTCTTGAATAGAATTCTATATTGTGTGCCTATCATATTATCTAATCTCTGTGATTAACACCTACTATTATCACATGTTTTGTGGGCCATATTCACAGCTTTACTAAGTATGTTTGTGTGTTTTACAGGAGTGTTGAATCCATTTTTTATAACAATCTCACTGCTTAATTTCATCAGCATGTTTTGTAACCTAAGTTTTACCTAAGTTTCTGTTTTTCAGCTTGAAAATTCCTTTTTCATCAATAGTGAGAGTGAGCCTCCTTTTCACATGTGCAGCTTTTTGTTCAGATTTTCTGTTGAATTCATTTTTTTTTGTTTTAAGGAATTTTTCGTCTAGATTATTACCTTGTTTTAGACATTGCGAATGTGTGTTCTTCCTTTTAATATCTCTCTAAACTTAGAGTATCCCTTCTTGAACAGAAATTTTAATTTATATTTTATTAAGTTTGTATTTTTTGCTTCTTTTCTGAGATAAATTTAGTGAGACTTAATTTCCATTATATATAAGCACGTTGAGTATATTTTGATGAGTTTTGACAGATAATTATATTTTTGTGCACTAACACATGCAATCAAAACAGATTACTTTATCCCCTAATTTTTCTTTCTGACCTTTTACAGTGATTTTTTTCCTTTGCTTACTGCCCATAGGGGACTAGTGTTTGGTTTGTGTCACTAAGGATTATTTCTGCTTCTTCTAGAATATCAGATGAATGGAGTCATCGCTTGTGTATTTCATGCTTGGCTTCATTAACCTAGTAAATGAAATAAAAGAATAAATACTCATATACATGCTCAGATATCCTTCAAGTCTGCGGCACACCATTTTCTGGTACCTTTTGTTCCTTCTTGTGGTAACCAGGTTACTATTTTCTGTCATTTCTCATGTGCACCCAGTCCTTCTTTTAGCATTCTTTTTCGTGGAGATGAAGTACAAGCAACTCATTCTGTAAATCAAACGTGTGTGTGTGTGTGTGTGTGTGTGTGTGTGTGTGTGTGTGTGTGTATGTGTGTGTGTGTGTGGTGCATGTATGTGGTGGATGCAGCCACCTCTTGTGCCCCAGGAGAGATAGGAGGTCTCTGTAGACTGTTCTTCATTCTATTTCTATTTTAAATGTGCAAAACCTGGTCTTTTGCTGAACCTTGAGTTGGTGACTAAGCCCTGCCCTTGAGTTTTCCCTGTCTCTGAATCCTTAGCACTAGGATTATAGATGGACACATGCTTTTGTTACATTTGGCTTTGTCATATATCATGGTCCTCAAGATCATATAGTAAGTCACCCACTGAACCATCTCTCTTGTGCCAATAACTTTACTTCTGAAGGAGTTATTCTGCTGCATGTAACTTCATATGTTCTTCATATGATTGACTCTTTTGGCAAATTTTAGTCATGCAGTGACTGACTGTTCTAGATAAGCAACCACCATCTTATGTAGTTCTGAAGTACTGCCCTGAAAAAGATTATCACAGCTGGGCTTATTGGCCATTTAAACCCCACACTGAGGGATAGAGGAAAACCAAAAGTTCCCAACTGTCATGTTGCCTAGAGTGGAATGTATTCCTGTCTCCCGAGATAGCCTGTGTTCATCCCTTGGGCAAATAATCTCAGGAAGAAAAGACTGCCTAGGAACACAGAGCATAGCTAGCACCTTCGACTTCCTCATTCTCATCCTTTACCTTTCTTATTTGATAATTCAACATCTATATCATATCTAACTGGTTCTGATTTAGTTGTTTTTCTGTGTCTTGTACATGTTGTAAATTTGTTGTTGTAAAGTTGAAAAGTTTGGGTCTTCAATGCTTGGTGATCAGTGCACTCTCGTGCTTCTAGACTCGTGATCTAGAACTTGTATTAATACAATCACGGGCTGTGTGACAGTCTGGCGTAACTGTCTGTTAGCCTTGTGGGTGTCAGTCAGGAGAACTGGGGATTTTTCTGATGGTTTGTCAAGCCTGGTTTACACAACTGTTCCATGGTGCTACTCTTGGTGAGTTTTCTTGTTCCTTCATCCAGAGATTGTCTAGGCAATATCGTATCATCTTACCTCACTTAATGCTAGTAATCTTAGTTATACACAGGAGTTGAGCAATGAGAAACACTCGAGGATGTAATGAGACCTTTAAAAAGCAAGGGGATCAGCCCCAAAGGTTGAACTCCAAGCAATCTTTCTGAAGCGTGTTTATTGACTGTTACGAAAAAGCTGCTTTTAGAATTAACCAGGATCCTCCTCCTAGAATCTGGGGTTTAATCCAAGCGCTTCTTGAAGGCACATGTCACCTCTGCCATCTCAGGCTTCACTCTGCACTGTTCTCAGTACTCAATAATGCAAGACTCACGGGTTTGCCAAGAAAGTCTTCTGACTGAAGTCATGCAACGGCTATAAAGCTCCTTCAGAAAAACAGCTCTATAAATCAGAGAAAACAATCCCTATTTTTCATAATGATTTCTTCAAAGCCTAAGTACATTTAAAAGCAATCCCATCATTCTTATGATTATACCAGATATAATGCCCCTACTAAATTTCCCATGACAACCTGAGAGATGGAGGTTTGCTTTCTGTTCCTTGTTTATTTGCTGTTTCTTCGTGCTAGCTTCCTTGTCCCTTTCCCAGTCCCTGGGTCTTGTTTATATCAGCTTTGGCTTTTCAGTGTAGACTCACTTAGCACATGATACTTGTTTTAGACAAATATTGCACTTGGTTAAAATTCCTTTACACTGATTGGTGTGTTTTTCCAATTCACCCAGTCTACAGTTGATTGCTGTGTTACCGCTTAACATTCCTTCTGTAAGCAAAAGTCCTGCTCTGTAGGAGGAAGACCTGGAGCCTTCTGTTGTTTATCCAGCAGTCAATGTGAATGGAGGAAGCCTTTGCAGAATTGTCAGAGACTTGGGAGTTTGCATGTAGTCAAAGCCTGTGAAAGCGTAAAATCTACCTGTGTCTCTGTAGGCCCTCAGGGATAGCACATTTTCACACTCCCCAATGGCCTTTAGGGATTTATTCAATATTTCTGTTAGTGTACTGTTCTAACTTCTTTGTCATATGGTGTTTTATTAATATTAAAGATATTTGGCCCTGATTCTCTTTTCAGTCACCATTTTCTCTCCAGATTTAGACTTCTGTTTGTATTCAGACCTCTGTTTTGAATTAAATAAATTGTAAATTTCCTTTTTATCTGTGTGTGGTATTTTGTTGTGTATGTAATGTAGATATTAAACTTACTTGATACAGATCAGTTTTGCCTTAAACATTATTATACAACCCTAGGAATATAGATAAACAAAACAAATATGTATTATGATAAATGTTACTTTCTTGTGTCTATGACAAAATACTCAATTAAAACCAAACAAAACCAGCATAATCAACATAAGACTAAAAGGATTTACTTTAGCAAATGGTCTGAGAATGTTGTCCACATTGGCTAGGACTTCATGGTGGCAGGAGCGTCAGGCAACGGGTCACACTGAATCATTTGGAAACAGAGAAAGATGAATGCTAGTGTTACACTGTCTTCCTCCTTTATACTGAGTCTGGACTCTCAGTTCATAGAATAGTGTTACCTGCATTCCAAGTGGGATTTCCTCCCTCAGTTAAACTTCTCTAGAAAAATCCTTACTGTTGTATATGTCTCCTGTGTGATTTCAAATCTTGTCAAGTTCCCAGTGAAGGATCCTAAGGAAATTTATTTTCAAACAATTTATTTCTCATACATATTATTCTACATTTTCTAAAGATAAAAGCAAGCTTGTAATAAGGTATTTTTTACTCTTTTAATATCCAGAGAAAGAAATGAATCTTGGGGTTGGGGAGGTTGCTCTCTGGGTAAAGCTTTTGTACAATGAGTTTATGAGTTCAGATCCTTAGCACCTACTCACAAAACAAGTAGATGGTACAAGTCTCTACCTCTGTTTGCTGGGGAAGAGACAGGTGCACTCCAAGGACTTACTTGCCAATCAGTTTCACTGAAACAGCAGCTCTGGGCTCAGTAAGTGACTGTACAAATACGTTGGAGAGTAGTAAGGAGGACATAGTGTTGACTACTGGCCTCTTCATGTACTCATACACAGCCAGACATCCTCATAGAAACACTGCACAGATAGAAGTGTAAATTGTTCAGTATTCGATATAGGATGAAGAGCATCTTCAGTTTATTTCAGAGCTCATTACTGTTTTTATTTTATAATTTGTCAATGATTGGGGACGCCATATCTCATTAACATTAACTGTAAAATGGGAGGATATTTTATAAATGGTTGAAAATTAATTTTTAATTGTAAGGTGATGTTGGGAAACCAGTGGAAGGGGAAGCCCTTGGTCCTGCCCAGTGCAGGGGAATATGGGGGGGCAGTAAGGGGGATGGATGGGGGGAATACCCGTATGGGGAAGCGAGAAGGGAGATGATGGGGACTTATGGACAGGAAACCAGGAAGGGGAATAAAATTTGAAATGTAAGTAAAGAATTATATCTAATAAAATTTATATAAAAAATAATTGTAAGGTGAAATTCATTGAACATTTTTATGAAACTCAAGCCTTCAAATCCACCAGCAATTTTAAAAGTTAGACATTTCAATGCAGTCTAATCCAAAAATACTTTAAATTTTTCAGATTTTTACATGTTTCTTTATATACACATATCTCCGTAGCACTGCCAGAAATACCTCAGACTCATCATGTCTTTGACTTGAATTAACTTTTGCTCATTGTATGTTTCGAAAGTCTTACCAGGTTTTCAAAGACTTCCACATTAATTTAGGTGGAGAATAGAAATAAGGGCTCTTTCTAAGTCTTCCCATCTCTGAAGCATATATATTACATATTGGTATATTCAGTTACTAATGTATGTCTGCATCCATGACCATTTTCCTTATTCTGCTTTAAAGTTGGGTTACAGAACCTCTAAGTAGTTAGGGTGCTATCAGTTATTTTCTGGAGGAATTAAAATGAGATAAATATTTGTGCAAATTTGTCAGATTTGTGAAACATGTCCATCTTTTAAACACTGATATAAGAGAAGGCTATTTTTAAAGTAAAATTTTAATTAAGGAGTCATGAGTTTTGGTTTATTTTTTAAAGCCAGTCAGTTCTTCTGTTCCTTTGTTACTGGCATGCTACTGTTATTTTTGTATCGATGATGGACAAATATTTATGCAGTATGTAGGAAGGAGAAAAAATACAAATGGAAATTTCTCTTCTGCCTTATGTTTCATTGTTTTGCCCAAATCAACTCTCTGTATAATTTTTTGTCCCTGAGATTTTTATTGTGGTTTTATGCTGTATTCTTGTTTCTAATTTCATCCACTGTATTCTCTAAGTTTTGACTATCTAAAATACAATTAAACTCTTGAAAACAGTTTTGGAAATGTAAGAGACATTAGCTGTAGCATGGCTTCCTAGAATTCTTTCCACAGTATACTCAAAGTCCATTATAACATTTAGTCATTGACACTGACGATGTATGTGTGACAATGATGATTATATCGCTTGCGAATTGGAGTAACACTTCAGAATTATATTGTTGACACTCTTTTCTATTTGCGTTTCTTTTCTACAAACACACTATTGAATATTAGGGAAGTTGATGCCCAAAGAGATAAAATGATTTGCTGAACACAGAGAGGGAATGATGGTTTACTATATTCTAAACTTTGTTCTAAGCATATTGCTATATAAGCCATTTATTATTTATTGAATCATGTACTAATAGTGTTTCTTTAAGAGTAAATTGTAAACAGTCTCAAAATATTTAATGGGGTTTTCTTGTTTTGTTTTTTGTTTATTTTTGTCTTTTTTTGATATATTGAAACCTTTGAAGACTATCCTGACAAATTTAAGTCCACGTGCTCTTATGGAATTCATTCAGAAAGAGTTGTCTGTGCTGTCTAACAGTATTTTTCTTTAATGAAAATGATTGAATTCTCTTTAGTGTGTCTTTCAAGGTGTGCCTCAGTTTGCCCAGTATTGAATGTATGACTCTTTATTGAAGCAAGGAGACATCTAAGGAGTCACTAAAACAAAATATTCTGTGTCTAACACTGCCATGGCTGAATTGGTTAGTTGTATGTTGGTAACTAAAGGGCGATGTGCTGTCTGATACATTGCAAATGAATGATTAATTATTCTGTATGCCATCCCAAAGGACACTGATCAAGAATGAGCACATTATGTGAACCTAATTGTTATTCTGTTCTATCAAAAGATACTTGAAGTCTAGGAGAAGACATCTTCCATGCTCCTGTGTTCTTCACAGAGGTCATTACAAAACTCTCAGGAATGGCCTTCTATGAAAGACCTTGGTAGAGTGACCATCTCACCTTCTCTAAATGCATAAAAGATAAATAATTGACAGCAGATTAGATAAAGGTCACTGAATGCATATGGTATAACTGAATAATAAAAAAATTGACATGTAGTACTTTTCTTTGCTCATTTGACTTGTCCAGCTGTTCAGTCCCTGTGTTGTAGGACAGGTGCAGTGACTTGACCTAGGTCATCTGCTTCTAAGACTCACTAGAGGCTTCAGCATAGTATATTAAAAATAATTCTCTTTTGCAAGGTTGCATATTTCTGAAATTTAAATTGCAAATTCAATCACTTTCTATTTTGAATTATTCACAGAAGAGCCAAGGTCCAAAAGTCTATTCAGGTATATATTTAAAGCAAGTTCTGAAGCTTGGGAGACACTTATGTTTAAAAGGGTCTCAGTAGCATAAACCACTAACTTCTCAGTGGCAGAGTGTGATCTATGGAGAAGGTTCAAGAATCTGTCCACAGACAGATTTAGCTTCTGTAACCTGTACTTGTTATTATTTTATATTTCTTCAAGAGAGTAAAGTTTTCTTTTATAGAAAGCAGATTTTTTTCTTATATAATACATCATGACTACAGTTTCCCCTGCCTCTACTCTCCCAGCTCCTCCTCACCTCCCCAATCTGGATCCACTGCATTTCTTTCTCTCATTAGAAAAAAAAGAAAAAAAATCAGGCTTCTATGGGATAGTAATAAAGTAAAACCAAAACTAACACATTATCATTAGATAAAACAGACAGAAAGAAAAGAGCCCAAGTGAAGGAACAAGAAGCAGAAACCCTCATTTGCACACCCAGGAATACTACAAGAACACTGGACTAGTTGGCATAATACGTATGCAAAAAACATTTCTCCTCTTCTCCTTCTACATTTTTTGACAGTCTATTTACTGTGTGTTTCTGGAGCCTGTATTAGATAATAAATTAGTTTTCTAAATAAAGAAAGAGGACAAGGAGAAAAGGGGGCAGAGTAAAAAACAATAATATTGAATACATACTTAAGTTTGCTTCCAGTGTGCCAGTGGGCAGGCTGTGACTTAGAGAACAGGTCCACTGACGTGTGACTCTGACATGGCCACTGTAGCTCTCCACATGTGCCCAAACCTCAGCTTTTTCATTAGCAGTGATGTTAGCAAATGTTTCTACTTGTGTTGCAGTTTGTTTTCAAAATGGAATAATATGTAAATCCATACTCAAAATGAGTACAGATTTTCGGTGAGTATTTAGTGAGAGACATTCCCTTGTAATTCTTATTTTTCCATTCATGCACAGGTCAAATGGTACAGGCTGTCATGAAGAGCAGTAGCATGTCATCAAGACCGCACTTAATTTGCATAGTTAAAGGGCGAATTTTACTGCTTCTCTCATATTGTATCTCTGTTTTCTTTCTTTTTTTGTTTCTTCTTTGTAAGTTTCCCACTCTGCAGTCTGAGCTGCCTCATCAAAGTATTGAGCTAGGCCTGAATAATACTTTCTCTTCATGTGTTAAATCTAAGGTGTGTTAAGGGGGAAATCTTAATATATCCCTGCTTCAAAGAAAGATCTTAGATGTACACCCACAAATAATTTTCTTTGCTGAAAAGTAGAATTTCAATTAATCACCATGGCACTGCATTCCCTACCTCACCATGTCTAATTTGCAGGACTAATTGTAGTCCAAATACAGCCCAAGTAACAAGGAAAACAATCAGTAACATATGTAAGGTTATCATGTGACATATATTTGGAAGACATGAACTCCTGCCTGTTCACCCCAGAAAGTAACACTGCACCAAACTCCAATGTAGTAAGCCCAGGGTTTCAGAGTTGCTTACTGGAGATGGTTGAGAAGTTGAGCAGAGACTGAGTAACACCAGCAAGAGTTGCAGCTATGGAGCATTGTGTGACTTGCAGGAGGAAAGCGTCTTCTCCATAGCAATCATTCCCTGCTTCTATATGTGGGGGTGATGAAGGTGGAGAACAAGTGAGTCTAAGGAGTTTCAGCCCTTCAGGACTTGGGAGCTTGACTCCTGAGGCTCAGGGACCCCCTTCCTCCCTAAGGAGAGAATATTTCAATTTGTAGGAACTTACTATGCAACAAGTATTCTGCATCAGACAAATCCTGCAAGACTTTACAGTCCTGTAGTGTGTATACCAGATGGCCTTTTCTGCTATGGAGAAGCATCCAAAGGCAGGAGAGCAGTGTTCTGCAATCGAATGATTTTTCAAGTTAAATATTTTCAACACTTAAAATTGAGTTTATAGTATTAACAAGATATTTTGCAAGAAAATCAGAAAACTTTTTGGCAGGATCTGGAGAGATGTGGCAGTGGTTAAGAGCACAGATGACTCTCACAGAAGATCTGAGTTTGGTCTTTAGTGCTCACTTCCGGTGCCTCACAAGTGGCTCTAACTCCCAAGCCTTCTGGCCTCCCCAGGATCCAACTCCTCTGACTTCCCCAGGTGCCTGCAATCATGTGTTCATGCCTGCACTCGACACATATATACACGAAAAATAACTAAAATTCATCTTTAAGTTTTCAGGAAAAATGATTTCAAGAGGAATATAGATAGCATGTAGTAATAGAGAACCTTTAAGATTATAATATAGAATATATTTTTGAATGAATTTCCCTGAAAGTATTTTGGGAGCTCAGAAAACACCAAGATTGCTTCAATTTAAGTTTTTGAAACATTGTGGCATTTTGATGATTATTCAAGGACAAGACACAGGATGAGATGTAAGAAAAGGTATTTAGGCAGAGAGATCAGCCTGAGCAGTTAGCTAGAGGAGAACCTAGGAAGCATAAAGTGAATGGTAAACTTGAGTACACTGATGTTTAAAGGACGGAGTTGAAGTCCCGCTAGATCACTGTGGGCGTTGCTTGCGGTGATGTGCTTTGTTTTATTCATATGCGTTCAGTGTTACCACACAATTTCCTGCTACCAAGATGATATATGACTAAATATTACATTTTGTGCATACATTTTTATATTTATTTTATTTTTGATGGACTGGATGAAGCTGATTGAGAAGAGGACATAGACAAAGCCACTCCACCCATTGTCGTTATGTCGCTCTCGGTCTCAACAGCAGCTCACTATCTGTCCTTGAATTTTAAAAGACTTTTAAAGGAATTTTTAAATAGTCTCTTGTTGGATAAATCTTTTTTTTATTACTTTTATTATTTTACATTCCAGCCATTGTCTCACTCCAGCCCCCCCCCCCCACAGTTCCTTATTCCAGCCCTCCTCCCTCATGTTGCCAAGAGGACGTTCTCCCCCTCTCAATACCCCATTCCCCTCAAGGCCTCCTTCCCTGGGGCCTCAAGCCTCTCCAGGGTTAGGCACCTCTACTGAGGCCAGACTAGGCAGTCCTGCTGTATATGTGTCAGGGGGCCTCATACCAGCTCCTGTGTGGATAAATCTTTCATAAGTATTCATAGTCTACCTTTCGAAAATAGAAGTATAAATATAATAAATGATTTACCAGGTAAACAACACGTTACCTCCCAAAACAACCAGCTCATTACAGAACTCTTTAGATGTTAAAGAAGCTGAAGTTCACAGAGCATTGCAGCATTCTCTATAGCATTGATAAGAACCCACTGATCAAACAGTATTGACAATGATGCATTTTTTTCTTTTTCTATTAAATTATTTTCCTTATTTATATTCCTAAAAGTTGCCCCCTTCCCTGCCCCCTCCCTGAATTCTTCACCCCATTTCCCCTCCCCTTTGCCTCTGACAGGGTTTCCCCACCCACCCAACCTTCCCGCCTCATGCCCTCCAGCCTCCCCCTTCCCTGGGGCATCAAGTCTCTACAGGACTAGGCGCATCCTTTCCCACTGAGGCCAGACTACTTTTAATAAAAGAAAATAAGAAGGAATATGCATTTCCCCAATCCTGCACAGGAAAGTAAGATTGATAGTGTTTTATAAATTATTGATGTGCTGCTTAAGTGAAATTTAATCTGTATTTCTGCATTGTATAGCAAGACAAGAATATTCTCTTTTATAATGTGTTCAGAGTTCTTTAATTAGCAGTTTATTTAAACTGAAAATTTATTGGCCAGAACACTGAAAAAGTATGGTGAAGCTCAACACCAGATGTACAAAATACAGGATACTGAGGTGAAGCAGTAGTGATGCTGGAGAGGTGACCGTATGGTTAGTAACTCTGGCTGCTCTTACAGAGGGCCTGTGATGGGTCACCATGCCCACACGGTGACTCCCAGTCTCCTATATCTCTAACTCCAGAGGGTCCCTCACGATCTTCTGTCCTCCGTGGGCACCAAAGCATGCACGTCGTTCCCAGACATACATGCAGACAAAGCATTTCATACACATAAATAAAATACAATAAAAATTTAAAAGTAGAAAAAATAATATAATTATTAACAAGTAAGATTGTTACATTTTGGGTCATAATAACAAGTATGACTATGTCATGACTTCTGACTTCTAAGTGTAATTGATTCAGTGTGAATATATGTTTTTGACTGAAGATAATTATATTAAAGATACATGTAAAGAGGTATATTATGGAGTACTGTTCTATTTATAAGTCATTGTGAATTAAACTCAGAGAAGAAAGAAAGTTATTGTATCACATTTCCTATTGCATTGAGAGACCAGAATGAATATCTGGATCTGAAATATGTGCTGATAATTACCCAAGAGCTTGGAAAATAAAGAGACATTATTAAATTGACCTCTTTAGTTAGTTTTTAGTTAAGTTAAGATTTAACTGATAATGTTATATAGACTACGGATTACTTACTATTTAATATTTTTTTCTTCCTGGGTATACATTTGTTTGTTGTTTGTTATTAACAGTGGTGGTTGTAAACAATCAATTCAGTGTGCATAGAAGCAATGCCTGTCAGTAACATGCCTCAACATACACTGCTCATGCGTTGTCTCCGTATCTAATGCTCCTTCCACAAGCCTGGAAATAGGGTCCATGTTTGTAGGAGATCTCATCATTCTCTTGTTTAGTGCATTGAAATAAATTTGGGGTATGTTGGATTTGTAAGATTATAAACCTAGGAGTATATTTACTATATAGATTTAAATTAATTTTAAATAATTCGAATACTTATTGTACAATTAATAGAGTTTTATTCTCTAGATTTATGTCCATTTTTATTTTTTAAGTGAGATGTCAGAAAAATGGCAGACTAGAATCTTCTGCCTTCGCACCCATAAAACAACAAGCAGTAATCAACTACCTTTCAAACAAAATGACTGAAGAATCAGCAGAAATGTAGAGATCCTGAATAAGGAGCAGGGTTTATCAATAAAGAGGTTTACAGCCCAGATGAGGCTTTCATAACGGCTTTCAAGTTATTTTATAGCGGATAGTTTTTACCTTCTTCTCTCTTCAAATACTTAGACTCTACATGAAATTACCTACACATATTTCTTTTATTTTGAGTTTTTTAGAGCAGCAGTTGATAGAAGTAGAAAGCTGCATTAGTAGATCAGGGATAATAGACTTTACAAACTTGGAAAAATTGGTGAAGTGTTGCGGCAAAGGGGACATCATGTGAAGCTGAATGCAGAGCCAAACGATATAAAGAAAAGGACAAGGGAAATTTCACTAAAATATCTGCTAAGCACTACTTTTTAAGTGCATCTGGCTCATGTATTTACAGTGTTTGTATGTCTTGGTTTTAAGTGCGTATGGCTCATGTATTTATAATGTTTGTATGTCTTAGTTTCTACCAATGTTGCCATTACGAGTCCCTTCTGCAAAATCAAGATTTGGAGATGTAGGTACCTGCTGGATTGGGATGCAGTTGAAAAATAGATGTAAGAAATGTCTGCACTTTATATCAGAGTCATACATCTGTGATATTCTTAGGTATTCTTATGTATTTGCACATGCATTCACGTAATACATAGACGCTAGTTTTTATTAAGGTACATTGCTGATGTTTTATTAGCCAGAGTGCATAAATAGCGAGATGGGAAGGGTCAACAATGATAACTACATCCATTCTTACTCTTCAAATATGAGATCAAGGGGTAAGACTCAGTTTATGCTTAACGTTCTCTGAACAATTTTAATCTTTTGGAAGAACAAGGAAAGGGAAGAGAAGAAAAGAAATCTTGGTTAATTATGGCCAGGAAACAAAAACAATTATAGGAAAGTACACACAAAGTGACCAAATGACATACATGATCCAGACATTGATAAATGCAATAACAGTTCCAGAGAGAAAACTGGAGACGATATAAGGATGATATTGCATTGTCTGAGTTCTTTAAGGGAATGTGCACTCAAGACTGCTGAGAATCTCTCTAGGTAAAAGAATTGGCCAATGAGCTGTGTTATTTGATGAGAAATGTGTACCATGGCAACTGTTAGCATAGTAACTGGGCTAGCAAAATGGAGTGAGAATTTAATGTTAATTAATACAATGGTTACTGTAAGTTTAACTGGTTTTTACTGGTAACCTTGCTTTAGAATCTAACATTTCATTTTCCTTGTTTTCTGAGGTGTAATTATGTTCTCCCTTCTTGTAAGAAATAGAAAATGAAGAAATTGCCAGGAAAGTTTGAAATTATTGACACCTTAATTTAGGAGCTTTCACGAGATTGCTGGAATATCAGAATCTATTAAATCGCAAACTTCTATATAATTGGAAAATTCACTTAAGAGTGAAATTAGGATTTAGCTTTTCTAAAGCAAGATAAGGTATTTGCCATAGATCCGGGTTGCTAAGGAACTTTGTAGAATATCAATGTTTATTTCTTCCTATGCCTGCAGGACAAGAAGGTGGGACTTAGTACCTTTTAACTCATATAGCCTTCCTTAAAGTTTGTGAGGGCTCCCTGAAAGTGCCCTTTCCTCACAGCATTGAGCCTTAAGTTCTTCACTCATCCATTGCATTATGGGGAGTTGCTGGGATAATTTAAGTGGGTCTCACATCCCTCCAGTGTCCATTCCTTGGATTTCTCTTATTAAATAGCCCAAGCATGAGACACTTGAACGGATGTGTGAGCAGGGCTGTAGTTAGAAACTTTGGGAAACTGTGATGTGCCTGATACTTTTTCTTTGTCAAGTAAATAGCATGCCGGACCGCTGATGGTTGGTTATCTGATGTACAATTAGAAATGTGTGCCAGAAGAGAAGCATTGTGAGAATACCATGAAATTCTTTGTTATACACAATTTACACAACATTCAGTTGACATTCTGTGAAAGGAGCCATCGAACCTGTCGATAAATGTTCCTGCCATGCGGAGAGTGACTTCCAACAGTGCTGAAAGGTTACCTCACTCAGGATATTTTCCAGTTCCATCCAATTGCCTATGAATTTCATGAACTCATTGTTTTTGATAGCTTAGTAGTACTCAATTGTGTAGATGTACGACCTTTTCTGTATCCATTCCTCTGTTGAGGGACATCTGGGTTCTTTCCAGCTTCTGGCTATTATAAATAAGGCTGCGATGAACATAGTGGAGCATGCGTCTGTTGTATATTAGAACATCATTTGGGTATATGCCCAGGAGTGGGTTCTCAGGTAGTGCAATGCCAAATTTTCTGAGGAACCTCCAGACTGATTTCCAGAATGGTTGTACCAGCTTACAAACCCACCAACAATGGAGGAGTGTTCCTCTTTCTCCACATCCTTGCCAGCATCTGCTGTCACCTCTGAGTTTTTGATCTTAGGCATTCTGACTATTGTGGGGTGGAATCTCAGGGTTGTCACAAAAGAACACACATGGTATGCCCTCACTGATAAGTGGATATTAGTCCAAAAGCTTGGAATACCCAAGATACAATTCACAGACCACGTGAAGCTGAAGAAGAAGGAAGATCAAAGTGTGGATGCTTCAGTCCTCCTTAGAAGGGGGAACAAAATAATCAAGGGAGGAAACACAGAGACAAAATGTGGAGCTGAGACTGAAGGAAAGGTCATCCAGAGACTGCCCCACTTGGGTTTCCATCTCATATACAGACATCAAACTCAGACTATATTGCTGATGCCAAGAAGTGTTTGCTGAGAGGAGCCTGTTATAGCTGTCTCCTGAGAGGCTCTGCCAGATCCTGACGAATACAGAGGTTGATGCTTGCAGCCACCCATTGGATTGAGCACGGTGTCCCCAATGGGTGAGTTAAAGAAAGGATTGAATGAGGTTTGCAACCCCATAAGAAGAACAATATTATCAACTCACCAGACACCCCGTTGCTCCCAGGAACTAAACCACCAACTGAAGAGTACACATGGAGGGACCCATGGCTCCAGCCACATATGTAGCAGAGGATGGCCTTGTCGGGCATCAATGGGAGGAGAGACTCTTGGTCCTGGGAATGCTCGATGCCCCAGTGTAGGGAAATGTCAGGGCAGGGAGGCGGGAGTGGGTGGATGTGTGGATGGATGTGTGGGTGGAGCACTCTCATAGAAGAAGGGGGAGGGAGGGTCAGAAAGGGGGTTTTTCAGAGGGGAAACCAGGAAAGAGGATATTTGAAATATAAATAAAAAATATCCAATTTTTTAAAAAGTGCTGAAAGGGATGTTATCAGAACTTATTTGACATCATTGTTTTGTTTTGTCTTAGAAGATTCCTCACTCCAAAACATTTATCCTAAACCAAAACATAGCTCAGAAGAGAGTCTTTTGGAATTTTGAATCTCTGCCCATTGCTTAAATACCCGATTAGAATGGAAACCTCTGTAAGTGCATCTTCGAGGCATTGTTAGGATGGATGTTACATGTCAACTAAAGGATGTCCTCTGTCCTTCCCTGTTCACACTTTACCTGGATCAAGATGCTAACCACCAGAGAACCAACCACCCAGTCAGAAGATAGGGATAGAACTTAACCGAAAATCCACAGCAGAGGAGTGGAAGGGCTGAGAGGCACCTAAGGAAACGTTCAAAGTCCTTAGTGATCAGAGAAATGCACATCAAAATGACCCTGAGATTTCACTTTACACCAGTCAGAATGGCTAAGATCAAAACCTCAGGTGACAACACATGTTGGCGAGGATGTGGCAAAAGAGGAACATTTCTCCATTGCTGATGGGATTGCAAATTGGTACAACAAATTTTGGAAGTTGGAAATCAATTTCCAAATTCAGAAAATTGGAAATAAACCTACATAAAGATCCAGAAATAACAGTCTTGGGGATATACTCAAAAGATGCCCCACCATGCCACAAGAGCAGGTGTTCCACTATGCTCATACAGCCTTATTTGTGATCTCCAGAAGCTGGAAACAACCCAGATGTTCCAAAACAGAAAAATGGATACAGAAAATGTGGTTCATTTACACAATGGAATACTACCCAGCTATTAAGAATGAGGAGGACATCCTGAGTTTTGCAGGCAAATGGCTGGAACTAGAAAATATACTGAATGAGGTAACTCAGACCCAAAAGGACATGAACAGTATGTTCTCACTAATAAGTGAATATTAGCACCCCCCCCAAAAAAAAAGTACAAGGTATACCCAGGATAGAGTCCACAGAACTCAAAAAGGTCAACCAGCTGAAGCTGATAAGTGAGGACTTATCAGTCCCACTTGAGAGGGAGAAGAAAGCAACCACAAGGGGGGAGGGACAGAGAGACAGTGGAGGGAAAGTGGATGGGGGTCGGGGGAGAGGGGAACATGATCTGGTATTGGATGGGAGGAAAGGACTGAGGCCCTGAGGGCCAGCAGAAAGAATGGAAACAGGCGACCTCAGGAGGACGGAGGTTGGGAGGATGCTCTAGAGACCTGGGGAGTGAGAGATCCTCAGAACTCAAAAGTGAGGACCCTAGATGAAATGCCCTATAGTGGGGTGAGGGAACCTATTAAACCCACCTCCAGCAGAAAGGCATCAAGTGAGGGATGGGGTTGCTATCCCACAGTCAAAACTCTGACCCATGATTCTTCCTGTCTAAAAGAATACAGGGATGGAAATGGAGAAGAGCCTGAGAAAAGAATCCAGCTCAAGGGGAGGCCTCAAGACCTGACACCATTACTGAGGCTATGGGGCAGTCACAAAAAGGGACCTATCATGAATGCCCTCCAAAAGACCCAACAAGCAGCTGAAAGAGTCAGATGCAGATGTGTGCACCCAACCAATGGACAGAATTAGGGAAAAGCTGCAGGAAGCTGAGGAAGAATGCAATCCTGTAGGAGGATCAGCAGTCTCAGTTAACCTGGACCCCCAAGATCTCTGAGACACTGGATCCCCAACCAGGCAGCGTACACCAGCTGATATGAGGCCCCCAAACACATATACAGCAGAGGACTCCAGGTCTGGGTTCAGTCAGAGAAGATGCACCTAACCCTCAAGAGACTGGAGTCCCCAGGAAGTTTAGAGGTCAGGTGGGGTGGGTGGGGTGGGGACATCCTTGAGATTGGCATGGGGGGAGGAGGTATGGGATGTGAAACAGTTTTATTATTCCCTGGGAAGGGAATAAAATCTGGAGTGTAAAAGTAAATAAATTGAAAAAATTGAGATGGAATCTTAGGTAACTGAAGCTGGCCTTGAACTCCTAATTATCTTTCTTTGACATCAAAAATGTTGAGATTTACATGTGTGTGTGTCACCATGTTAGTCCACATTTAGAAGATGTTAAAGCAAAGTTTGTATCAGTTCTTTGGTCATTGTCAAAATCTTCAGTACTTTGTTCAGAAGATGCGTGGGAAACAAGGGGCTATGTTAAAGGTACTGAGCTTGGTCTCTCAGGCAGTTTGTTGTATCCAGTCTTTTGTTAAACCATAGGGGCAACCAGGAGATACATGGAAGTGTATTAGGTGAGGCCATGCTCATCTGTGCCATGTAACTTACCTTTGCCTCCTAGGCTTACTGTGCTCATGAACACAGACATAAGACTTTGATGAGAGAGTGTTCTATGAATGCCACCTTCATAGCTTGATGGGTCAACAGTTACCCACTTGATAACAGACAGTGGAGGTTGTTTCGGAACTCAGTGACTTGTGTATTGTTACATATTCAGTCTTTAGTAAATTCTAATGAACTGTCCTAAAAGGAACATTTTGGATTCACTCCAAAATCTCAAAGTCCCATATTGCCACACTCCAAACAGCGTTTCTATTTACAGAGATTTTAGGACACAGGTGGTTGTGCTTAAATATAGTTAAGACTTTAATTGAATCATTTTATAGCAGAGGAGGGCTGTCATAAAGAGTAGTTTGGGCGAATCAATAAATAAATGGGCCAGGCTAGCACACCTATTTTGATGAAAATACTGTCTTGATATCTAATCTCTTAAAGGGATCCTTTTGAATTTTTGTTCACAGAAGCAGCCAGATTTAATAATATAATTTTAATCTTTGAAGGGAGTAATTAAGTAGACATAGAAGGTCTCTAAATTTCAGTAGGATATAATTCTCAGTATCTGATATGCAGACACTAAGAACATGGAGCAACTGGTATGTTAACTGTGTAGAGGATTCAGATTCCCCTTTGGGTGAGCATGAGAGACAGAGACTGGGGTTGGGGAAAGGAGCAGATGGACATGGGGGAGGGGGTGGGCATTGGTTTCTCTTCCAGAAATGTAGAGTTTTATGTTTAGCACTCACATGACAGCTTACAACCTTCTCTATCTCCAGTTTTAAGGGTTCTTTTACCCTCCTATGACTCTTGTAAGCACCAGGAGTATGTATGGTCCACACATATGCATAGGCAGATTTCTTGTGAACACGAGGTTAGTTTGTCTCTATACTTACCTGAGTGACATCCTACTTCAGTGTCCAATGTTAAAAACAGAATAAACTGTGACGAAAGAAGGCAAGTGAGTTGGGTGAGCAGGTGAAAGTTGCCTATCTCCCAAGCCTGGAGTTCTGAGTTCAATCACCAGGACCAACATAATAGTAAAAACCAACTCTATCAAAATTGTCCTCTGACTTTCTCACCCCTGTGATGGCATCAGTGCATGGATGTGCACACACATAAATATAATGAAAAAGAAAAACGCTATCTTTCCTTAAAGCATGTTCAGATTTGAGAAAACACTTAATCCAAACCAGAACAATTAAGCAAGAAGAGTAGCAATAATAAATTCTATCAATTTGCACGGGAAGAAATGCTTAGATGAGAGGATTGAATAGCTATTTGCTGCAAGGGTTTGTGTTTTCAGAGAAAGCCTTTAGCATAACTTTCTCGTAATAGAACACATTTAGAGTAGCATTGTACAGGAAGAAGACAATGTGGGTTTAGATGCTAGCCATATTGAACTGAGTGCCAGGTAACACAGGTGCTCTCTACTTCTTTTTTTTTTTTCACTCAAACCGGTCTGGTTTATTGAATGCACACTGATTGATGAAGACTGATCAATCAAGGACACAATGCAGACTCAGGAGTTGAACTGCTACCTGAGGCAGGATCTTATAGAGCTTTTGAGCCTGAAATCCACAAACATCTGTGTCAAGTTATTCCACCAGTCAGTATTCAGGTATTTCCTTAGGAACATGTCTTTGTTGTACACTTATCCGGTTTCCATTGGTTGGGATATTCCAATTGTGTCAGAGGACTTGACTTACTTAGAATTCATATATTAACTTACAAACCAGGATATCAGTTACCCATGTACATGTCTGTGAGTCAAGTAGAACGCCAATGCCCAGGGAGGTCTGGGGAACTGAAACTTTATTCACAATTACTCAAAATGGAAGTCTTATTCCAAATGGCCTCTTGTATTGGTGTAGGTGTCTCTGTTATGTCAGGGTCCATCCCAGAGGCAGTTTATAAAGGTGAGAAGCCATAAAAATTCATACACAGACTCTGGGCAGTTGGTTCAGGTTGAGGCTTATTGTAGCTAATTCTACAAAGCAGTCCTAACTATTGTGATCAGTTTTCAAGAACACCAAAGCACAGAACATAACAGAATATATAATCAACCCAGGCATGATAAAGAGACAATTAACCCTATTAAAAATGAGGTTCAGAGCTAAACAAAGAATTCACAGCTGAGGAATGCCAAATGGCTGAGAAACACCTAAAGAAATGTTCAATATCTTTAGTCATAAGGGAAATGCAAATCAAAACAACCCTGAGATTTCACCTCACACCATTGAGAATGGTTAAGATCAAAAATCAGGTGACAGCAGATGCTGGCAAGGATGTGGAGAAAGAGGAACACTCCTACATTGTTGGTGGGATTGCAGACTGGTACAGCCATTCTGGAAATCAGTCTGGAGTTTCCTCAGAAAATTGGACATTGAACTACCTGAGGATCCAGCTATACCTCTCTTGGGCACATACCCAAAAGGTGCCCCAACATATAACAAAGACACGTGCTCCACTATATTCACAGCAGCCTTACTTATAATAGCCAGAAGCTGGAAAGAACCCAAATGCCCTTCAACAGAGGAATGGATACAGAAAATGTGGTACATCTACAGTGGAATATTACTCAGCTATCAAAAACAATGACTTCGTGAAATTCATAGGCAAATGGAGGGAACTGGAAAATATCATCCTGAGTGAGGTAACCCAATCACAGAAAAACACACATGGTATGCATTCATTGATAAGTGGCTATTAGCCCAAATGCTTGAATTACCCTAGGTGCCTAGAACAAATTAAACTCAAGACGATGATCAAAATGTGAATGCTTCACTCCTTCTTTAAAAGGGGGAACAAGAATACCCTTGGCAGGGAATAGAGAGGCAAAGATTAAAACAGACACAGAAGGAACACCCATTCAGAGCCTGCCCCACATGTGGCCCATACATATACAGTCATCCAATTAGACAAGATGGATGAAGCAAAGAAGTGCAGACCGACAGGAGCCGGATGTAGATCGCTCCTGAGAGACACAGCCAGAATACAGCAAATACAGAGGCGAATGCCAGCAGCAAACCACTGAACTGAGAATGGGACCCCCGTTGAAGGAATCAGAGAAAGAACTGGAAGAGCTTGAAGGGGCTCGAGACCCCACATGTACAACAATGCCAAGCAACCAGAGCTTCCAGGGACTAAGCCACTACCTAAAGACTATACATGGACTGACCCTGGACTCTGACCTCATAGGTAGGAATGAATATCCTCGTAAGAGCACCAGTGGAAGGGAAAGCCCTTGGTCCTGCCAAGACTGAACCCCCAGTGAACGTGATTATTTGGGGGAGGGCGGTAATGGGGGAAGGATGGGGAGGGGAACACCCATCGAGAAGGGGAGGGGAAGGGGTTGGGGGGATGTTGGCCCGAAACCGGGAAGGGGAATAACAATCAAAATATAAATAAGAAATACTCAATAAAGATGAAAAAAAGATTTTTTAACAGCAATTATAGCATATGAGAAAGTTTCCTTGTAACATTAGTAACAGCTAGAATGGCTGGTTAGACATTCATCAATTTCCCAGGCCTTATCACAACGAATGTACTAGCCATCTATAATTAAACATTTCCTTCAATATCTTTATTATTTAACAATGCTTTATCTAAACTGCGAAGAACAACTTTAGTTGTTTCTTGTTTGCATAAATGATAGATGCCTTATTTACAGCTACAAATGATATTATTAATCTACTTCCTTGTTTAAGAAACATAACCAGAGTCTGGGATACTGGAGAGGTGACTCGTCAGCTAAAACCACGTCCTGTCCTTACAGATGAACCATGTTTGGTCCCCAGCATCTATTTTATTGTTTAATTGGATACTTTTTTATTTACATTTCAAATGTTATCTTCTTTCCCAGTTTCCCAACCATAAACCCCTTATTCCATCCCCCTTCCTCTTCCTCCTTCCCCTCCTCTTCCTCCTCTTCTTCTTCTTTCCTTCTCCTCCTCCTTCTCCTTTTCTCCTTCTCCTTCTCCTCCAACTACTCCTCCTTCTTCATAATGATATTTTATTTAAAATATGATATACACCTCTGAGAATTTATGATTTGGTTTAGGGAACTAATGATTACATTTCATTATATATATTAAATTGGCTAAATTTTAAATTTCACTCAATTATTTTTCATGCTTTTATGGCGTTTACTTAATTTTATTTCCTGAGGTATTTTCTTTTTCTTTTTCTTTTTTCTTTTGTAGTGAATTTGGTTTTCTTTTTGTTTTTCACAGCATCTTTTAGTTACTTTGGACAAATGAGATTGGTATCACAGTTTATTAAAAGCAAATCAGACCCCAGGAAATTCTGAAATTATTTATCAGAAAGTTGCTTGCCATGTACTGTTAATGAGATAAGTAGAAATGTCAAAACCAATCAAGACTCTCCTAAAAATATGTAAAATTAATCTTTTTTTAAAATAACATTATTTATATTTAAATTATAGGATATTATGTGCTTGTCCTGATATTATTTCTACTTAAAGTTCTGGGTAAATGATACAATGAGTTAGTATTTCAGGCATAAGATAGGTTAAAATGAAGTCCTTTTCTGAGATGTATTTAAGTTCACAATGGAATTTCTTACTAATTGGGGGAAGAAAAAGTGGAAATGTGACAAAAAGCCTCAGCTTTAACTCTTTAGTCATATTTTTTCTCAAAATGACATTATTTATATTGTGATAATTATATTTTAAAATTCTGATATGTGTCACCTACATTGAAATTTCCCTCCCTTCTTTCCTTGCTTCTGGGATATCTGTTTTAGTTCTTTAGTAGCATAGGAGGAGGGAGGCCCAGTGTTGGTTGGTTCTGTTGTGTTTTCCACAGATTGTTTTCTTGTCTGTCTTGAGCGTTCCTGTATTTTGGTCTGATCTGTGGATCACAGGCTGTTGAGTTGTCAGAGAAACCACTGAAGGAAATAAAAGAGCACTGATAATCCATACGTGAGCTGATAAACCTCCCAGTTTTCAAATGCAGACTGGAGTCACTGACCGTGAAATGAAGTCCTGTAAAGTTTTTCTACTAAGTGTTCAGTTATCTTTTGTTAAGCTATGAAGAATTAGCCTATGCTTGTGGAGATCAAAGCCAAATACTAAGTTAGGACATATGATTACTTAGGGGTTTATATGAAAAGGACAAGCGGGCATTTAAGGAAACTTTAGAAATGTCAGCAGGGGCTTATTTGGAATGGAAGTCTCCACATCTAAGTTCACTGTAGTCCTCAGTGTATGTAATTTTGTTTAGTGGATTATTCATTATCTGGTTGCATTGAAAGAGTGATAAGATTATGCTATTCATAAGATTTTTCTTTTTACCATTTTATGAAGATGTTGGTTTATCATTAAATGAGTTTTACTATCTTTACATTTGGTGACATTGGAAGAAATATGTACAAAAATATATAAAGAAAACATCTCTCTTTATACATATTTAATATATAAATTATCAGTCAATTTAGTATTACTTGTACCTGTATGATTTCAGGACCGACTGCTTATTGTTAGATAACCAATTAGGTGGCCAATCTCTTGGGAACATAATTTCTCTCAACTCTCAGAATTCCTGTAGTTGCCTGTGTGTGTGTGTGTGTGTGTGTGTGTGAGAGAAAGAGAGAGAGAGAGAGAGAGAGAGAGAGAGAGAGAGAGAGAGAGAGAGAGAGAGAGAGAGAGATGGGAAATAGTCATCTGGCAGAAACTTTCTGGGGGAAAATACATAGTTTTGATGATGGAGTGCCATTGATGGTCAGGAACTGAATAAGTAAGAGGAAGTTTTGCATAGGCTAAAGGAAATAGCCAAAAACAAGGAAAGTATAACTCATGTGGGGTGGAATCCATGTACATTCTGTCTTGAAAGTTGCATAAGTCAGTCTTAGCAGGAGTTGAGATGTTTGTGTATCAAGGTTCTGTCAGACTCTACCTTTTAGAATTCCCTTCTCAGATATTTGCTCCCCAGTAAAGTCTCTTGGATTAAATAAATGACCTCCAGTGTCCCTAAGCACTTCCTCAGTACTTAGGATGCACTTCTTTTTTCAAACCCAACTCAACCAATAGTCTCGTCACATTCCGTGGAGGGTAGAAATGTACTTAGAGATAAGACATATAATAGATGCCCTTATGGAACTTGGAGTTACAGTTAAGCCTTGAGGTATGCAAACGAAGTGTGAAGATACTGTTTGTCATGATCTCTAACTGAGTCCAATTGGCACTATACACGTTCTCTAGTGATACCAACAAATTCATCTTAACCCGCACTGTTCTTCAGAGAACAGAATAAAACGCTGCAGTGCTCTGAAGCTGGAGGACTAGCCCTCCCCAACTCACCCTAGGAAGTGAACTGCCACTACTCATTGCTCCTGTGTATTTGAGTGCTTTTTGCTTTGTTGATTACATTCCATACCTCTTGGAATTGCTATCATCAAAAGGAAGAGTTGGTAAAAGGAAGACTTGGTGAGAGGAAGAAGAGAGAAAGAACAACTGGTATGCTGATGGTGAACTGTAGATTGATAGAAGAGTTGTGGAAAACAGCATGGTGGGGTATTTAAAAATAGAATTTCCGTATGATCCAGCAATTCTTTTCTGGACATCTTCTCAAGGGAAACAAAATCACCACCTTTCTAAAAATATCTGCCTCTTCCCTTTTCGTCACAGCATTGTTTGCGATACCCAAGATAAGGAAACAGTCTAAGTGTCTAGATAAAGGGATAAAGAAATTGTGATGTCAAGAAATTCTGAAAGCTTCCTTGTTATATCTGAATAGTGCTTACAGCATAAAGACTGTCTTCTGACAGGAGCCTTCCACTGAATTCCTAAGGTGAAGATTTTCCCTTATTGGTTATTCTTTTAACTGCAATAACAGAAGCTAAAAATACCAGCAGATATTTTAATGCTGATAGTGCTAATTGATATATCAAATTATTCAGTGGATCATCAGCTTATGTGATTAAATATTCAAGGCATAAGCTATATTTAAAAAATGTCTACTGCTTCTATATGTTTCATCCTTTTCATTAGCATTAAATGTTTATTTTTTAATTTGAGAGTAACGTGGAGAAATTATTTAAGTAGGTCACTTATAATTGAATTTCATATACAGTGTTTATTTTTCTTGATCTATGAACATCTTGGTTGGATGGTTGTAAAAATAATGAAACTGAAAATCTGCATAAATTTATGTCTAGATGCAGCATTGCTGGGAGAAAATATCGATAACATAAAAATTGGGAAGAAAACTGGTTTTACAATGTATTTATTACTGTATTTTGATAAAGCAAATTAATTACTGTAGTATTTCTCCTCTTAGAAATGTGAATAAAAATGATGACGATGTGTAATGTTACTGCTGTGATCATAGAGCCTTTTAAAAGTAATCCCAGCATTTTGTTCTTTTGTGATACTTGATATCCTTTTTTAATTGGTTAGTTTATTTATTTACATTTCAAATATTATCTCCCTTCCTGGTTTCCCCTCTGAAAACTCCCTCTCTCACTCCCCCTGCTTCTATCCCCACCCTTCCATCCACTCCTGCCTCAACACCCTAGCATTCTCCTTACACTGGGGCATCGAGCCTTCACAGGACCAAGGGCTTCTCCTCCCATTGATGCTAGATAAGGCCATCCTCTACTACATGGGTCCCTCCATGTGTACTCTTTGGTTGGTGGTTTAGGCTCTGGGGGTTCTGGTTGGTTGATATTTTGACATTTTGAAGTAAATACCATGAAATTTAATTTTAAAATTGTACTTACTTTCTACATCCCTCCACTAATCCTAGTTACAGAAAAGTCTCATGTATTAACATTGTGTTAAAATTAACTGTTGGTCATAGTAAAAGATTATAAAAAATACTGAATTATTTGTTTTGTTATTTTTATTTTATATGCATATAGTTTTGCCTGCCTGTGTCTGTTACTATTTTTAGCAACACATGTGTGCCTGGTTTCTGCAGAGACTGGAAGGCATTGGATTCCCCTGGAATTACAGTAACAGATAGTTTTGAGTCACTATTAGGTGCTGAGAATCAAATCTGGGCCCTCTGGAAGAGCATCCAGTGCTCTTAACTACTGAGCCATCACCCTAGCTTTACATTTACTGAATTTTTACTACATGTCATACATAAGTACAGAAATAAAAAATAGAAATGCTTTTGTAGAACTCATACTTTGCCATACATCTACCTTACCAAGTAAATTCAAGTGCCATGTCTATTACTGAAGAGATGTTGACCTTGAAAAGTTTCATATTTGGCTGAAGTACATGGCTGTTTATGACTTGTAATGTGTGTGTAGCTCTACCATACTGCTGTGTGTTTCTAATGTTCAGTCCTATTAATTTCTTAGAGAAAAAACTGTGTCTAATCCCTGTTCCTCTGGGAGACTGGTGGCTCCGTTCGTTACCAGGATTCCTTTCTTTGTGTGAAGGTAGTGGCCTTCGATGAATAGTTTTCTGGCCTTTAACTGGATAACTGCACAGTTGGAGAGCAGTTGCATGTATTATTTCTCTTGTTGACTGGTTCATATTTATTATCATTCATTGTCCTCTTTCTTCCTTTTTATTTATATCTCCCCCTCTCATCCCCCTTCCTACCATTCCTTTTTGTAAACTATTTAACTTTGTACGTCTTTTATTCTAGTGACCATCCAGGTCTCAGGCTTGTGCATTACTATTACTAAACTCAGAGCACGTTTTCCAGCCAGCTTAACTAGTGGTTAACTTTGACACTGTATCTTGACATGTCTTCCTTGTCTCTGGTTGAGCTTCCTTGGTCTTTTCTAGTTCACCACGAGCCTCTTTTCAGAGCCCTCGGTCAGAATGTCATTTAGTCATTCTAGCAATTGGATGGTGCAATGTTGCTTTCTTTCTGTAGGGCCTATTTGATGATCTTGTCTGGTCCTGGGAAATTAAATACAACCAAGTAAATTGGATATATTTTTCTCATTCATCCCTGTATCCCTGAAACAGTATTGTGAATTCTCTTTCTTGTAGTGTGCCTAACATTCTCTGTTGGAGGAATGGACTTTGCTGCTCTCTTCTTTTATTCGGGCAGATTGTTTACTAGATTTGACCAATAACATGTCAAGTATATGTGTCTCTGTCCCACCTCCTTCTGCTTTCATGTTTATCACTTTTGGTACTGAGTAGTCATTCTGTAGATTTGAGGTGTAGATTTTTATTGTCTGCTACTTCTTGGCTCATTACTTTCCAGTAATTTCTGACTGAGTGTTATAGTTCATTTTGGATGTTGTAATAAAATATATCCTTATTTAAAGACAGCTCTCTTTGGCCTGTCTTTCTGTGGGAGGACAAAGGTCCTTTAGGATTCCTTTTGTAAGAATCCAATCTCATTTGTGTGGTGCCTCCTCCTGATCTCTTTCCGACCTAGAAGCATAGGGGACGCTAAGGTTTAAACACAGCTTTTGAGGTGAGGGGAATATACATTCCATGTGCAGCACTTCAAACCAGATCCTTCTGTTGCTATGAAGTCTCTACTTACACTTTGTCGATGTCAGATGTCATCTCTGAATTCTGCCTTCATGCTTTGTTCACTGTTCTTCCAACCAAACTGGGCTCTGTCGTTTACGGGCTATGTAGAGCCTGCTCTGTCCTAAGCATTTTGTACTTGTTTCTTGTCTCTGGTGGAACCTTTTTCTCCAGACACCCAGGAGTCCGCTCTGTGGTGCCCCATACATTTCTGCTCATGTTTTAGGTAAGGCTTTAAAAAAAACATTCCAAACTATATAGATGCCTTTGAATCCCCAGGTCCACTCTTCACTTTTGTTCGTAACATTGACTACTTTTGTCTTATGAGTTATTTTGTTAACTGTAATGATGTCAAAATGGGCTAAGGAATCTGAACAGAATTATTAGTAAGAGAATTAAAAATTGCAAAGAAACACCTCAAAAAGCTTACATCATCCTTAGCAATTAGAGAAATGTATATTGAAGCAACTTTGAGATTTCATTTCACTCTGGCCAGAATGGCTAAGAATAATAGCTGACAGCAAATGCTGGCGAGCTGTGGTGAGAGAAGAACCCTCCCTCACTGTTATGAGAGTGTGAAATGGTGCCGCTGTTCTGGACTCCAGTATTGGCGAATCCTCAAGTCTAAACATACGTCTAACATATGACACAATATACCACTCTTCGGCATCCTAATCCACAAATACTTCTCAGTAACGCTCACAGGCACCATACTTACAATAGCCAGAAAATGGAACCAGCCTAAATGCCTTTCAGCAGGTGAATGGATAATGAAAATATGACACCCATACACAGTGGAATACTATTCAGCTATAAATAAAGAACAATGAAATCATAAAAGTTTCAGACACATGAATGGATCTAGAAAAGATTATATTGAATGAGGTAATACAGACTTAGTGTCTTCTTTTCAAATACAATTAATTGTGAGTGTGTGTGTGTATGTGTGTGTGTACACACATGTGTATACACCTAATGGGTGTATATATGTTTATATGTGTGTATGTATGTATGTTTATGTGTATATGTAAACTAAGACTGCACTGTCATACTAAGGTTTCTTTACTAATCTGTCATAAATATCAAAAGCTATCATTGCTCTACCATGAAATGTAAACTGAAAAGTTCTGAAGGTTCCTACCATGAGCATTTGTTCTTTGGAATAGCACGTGAAAATTCCATAGGTGGTAGATGATGGGGGAGAGAGGCGGGTTCTTGCCTTTGGCACCGTAAGAATAAACTGACTATTTGCTATCAGATGCTCTTTTGCCTCATGCTTTTTAGAACCAATGATACAGATGTTTCAGGATGTCTGTAAGTTTGCTGTTAACTTTTTTCATTGAATTGTGAGTTTCCTTGAGATCAGAAAGTAGGTAATATTTCCTGATTCATCTCCACATTACCACTGAGGTCCTAGTACATGGCAAACATATATTTAGTTGAATGATCCATTAAATATTCTGTTCTGTTTTCAAGCAGTCCAAAGTATTGGCTTCCCATCTTTTCACCGGGACTTAGTATTTGGACTTGTTTTTTGGTACTAGGCTTCTTTGAAGATCTCAGGACATGAAAATGGGAAATGTCACTTTTTTTTTGGACACATAATGCTTAAATACGTCACTAAAACATGGAAAAATGATTAGATCTGTTGAACTTGGGCATAGTTGAATCTCATTTAGTATCCTTTGAGAACCATAAATAATGAAAGACTCTAAACAGACCCTGCTGCTGTGATGTTTTACTTAAGAAGTGGAGAAAAACAGGTTATGCAGAAGTTTCACACTCTATATCTATACATCATGCTGGCGTTTGTTCATTGCAATATGACCCACTTAGATACAAGCATCTAAGCAGCGTATTTATCACCAAATTTTAATGGATTATGCTAATTAAATAATGCATAGAATACTTTAGGGAGATGTAAAGTAATAAAAAACAGGCGTCCTCTTTTCCACTGAGTCTTTTAGACTCATCCCAAGGCATAATGATGCTCTGCATTTTCATTAGGGGTTTGAACTACACGGAGATGTTTCTGTTTGCAGTATGTGACTACTTTCCTCAAATACATAATTTTTATAATGTACTAGAGGGGATGTTTGTACTTTTCTATCTGAAATATTTTTTATTAAATATTGGGGCTAGAAAAAACATCTGCATTCTCTATTCATGTTAAAGCAGCACCCTGTAAGACCTACAATCTGCAACTGAGGCAGTTAGGTGATTTTAGTTGTTTCCTGACATTCAAGACTGTAGTATTTTATGATATAAACTCAAAGGACCACTACCACAACAAATCCTATTCAAACTCATAGTCTTCAGTCTACAATTTGGCGTGCATGTAAGGACATATATAGTAAGGACGTATACAGTAAGGACATATTCTTAACATGCACTGCACTAGCAGAGATTACTTTGTTGCTTCTCACTGTGTTCTTTTTTTAAAATTGGACATTTTATGTATTTACATTTCACATGTTATCCCCTTTCCCCCCTTCTCCATCCCACGTCCCACCTTCCCCTGCTTCTATGAAGATGCTCCCACTCCCATCCATCCAGTCCCACCACAACACCCTGGCATTCCTCTACACTGGGAAAATGAACTTTTACAGGACCAAGGGCTTCTCCTCCTAATGATGCCAGACAATGCCATCTTCTGCTACATATGCAATGGAGCCATGGGTCCCTCCATGTGTACTCTTTGGTTTGTGGTTTAGTCCCTGGGAGCTCTGGGGAGTCTGATTGGGCGATAATGTTCTTCCTATGGGGTTCAGCTCCTTCAGTTCTTTCTCTAATTCCTCTATTGGGGTCCCTGTGCTCAGTCTGATGATTAGCTGCAAACATCCTCATCTGTATCAGTAAGGCTCTGGCAGAGCCTCTCAGGAGACATCCATATCAGGCTCTGTCAGCAGGCACTTCTTGGCATCAGCAATAGTGTCTGGGTTTAGTGTCTGTATATGGAATGAATCCCCAGTTCTTTAGTCTCTGCTCCATACTTTGTCACTGTATTTTCTTAGGCAGGAGCCCTTTGGGTCCTGGGAGCCTCTTGCTTTCCTGGCATCTGGGACTTTCTGGTGGCTACCCCCCTCTGTCCCCCATCCTCTGTTGTTACACACTTCTGTTCAAACTCCTGATCCTCTGTATCTCATCCCTGTCTCCTCCCATATGTGATCCTGTGACCCCTTTTCATCCCTCCTCTCTTCCTTCCAAGTCCCTCCCACCCTCTAACTCCAGGGAGTATTTTGTTCCCCTTTCTAAGAAGGACTAAAGAATCTATATTTTGGTCTTCCTTCTTTGAGCTTCATATGGACTTTGAGTTATATCTTGTGTATTCTGAGCTTTTGGACTAATATCCACTTATCAGTGAGTGCATGCCAAGTGTATTCTTTTGTGACTGGGTTGCCTCACTCAGGATATTTTTTAGTTCCATGGTTTGATCATCTTGAGTTAAAACAGCCAGGAAGATACCTAGAGCAGCTCATGTTCTGCTCAAAGCCCTGGTCAGGTTTTTAATCATTCTTGCCTTTATTGACTGTAAGTAACAAATACAAACTATTTATACTTAAATTCTGGTCTTTGGGTTTTTTTGCAGTGAAGAGACACCATGATTACCATGGCAGCTCTTATAAAGGAGAACATTTAGCTGGGGCTGGCTTATAGTGTCAAACCTTTAGTCCATTATCACCATGGCAGAAAGCACAGAGAGTACAGGCAGACAGGGTGCTGGAGAAGCTGAGAGTTCTACATCTTGATCAGAAGGTAGTAGGAGGAGACTATGCCCCACACTGGGCATAACTAGAGAACAGGAGTCCTCCACAGTGATACAGTTTCTCCAACAAGGCCACACCTACTCCAACAAGGCAGTACCTCCTAATAGTACATAGTGCCACTTCCTATGTGCCAGCCATTAGCCACTCAAGCACATGAGTCTTTGGGTTGGGGGAGGAATCATACTTATTCAAACCACCGCAATCTGTATCGTGTGTGTGTGTGTGTGTGTGTGTGTGTGTGTGTGTGTGTGTGTGTGTGTGTGTGTAGAGAGAGAGAGAGAGAGAGAGAGAGAGAGATTATAAAATAATTAACATTGTTAAGACAATTTACACATTTATGAGAGCCTTTACCATTCTCACTTGTATATGATGGCAAAATGTAAAAGTTATAATTAGCAAGTTTTAGTATATAATACAGTCTAATTACTCATAGTTCTTACATTGTACATTTCACTGTGGAAGTCAGTCTTCATGACTAAAGTTATGAATCCTTATACCAAAAATTTTTTTCCATTTCTTCACATCAAGACCCTGGGAAACTACTGTTACATTTTCTGCTTTTATAGCTTTCATAATTTTAGATATATAAGTAAGGTTTAGAATTCAGTAATATTTGTCCAGTGTTTAACTATTTGAACTTAGAAGAGTATCCTTCATTTTTGTGTTACAAAGTTATTATATTTTATGACTGAAGCATACTTCATTTTGTTTTTGGTAGTAATAGTGGTGGTAGTAGTAATGTATGTATATACTGTTCCTTATTCCTTATGTATCTATTTGAAAACATATAATTACACTCTGTGGACATCATACAACATGCTGCAGTTGGACTACAGATGTTGGATATGTCTACATTATTCACTTCACCGCTTTTGTATCCATGCTGGGGAGTGCAGTTGCTCTATCATGTGATACTTGTGCTTTTAATGTTGTCAGAACCTCTCACAATGTTTTCTTCACCAGTTTACATTTCTAGCAACAGTATGCAAATGTGTCCTTTTCTCTTGTCCTTTTGATAATAGCCATCCTAATGGGAATGTGGTTATATTTCGCTATGATTTTTATTTGCATTTCCCCTGATGATTATTGCTTTTAAACATTTTCAAAATATGCTTTTTAGACATTTTTGTGTGTGTGAATTTGAAGAATATACAAAGGATTCGCTTTGTGCTCTTGGCTGTCAGCCTGAAGTACCATTGGGAGGTGTTAGAGCATTTCTAAGATGCATTCTGACAAAGAGGGTAGGGCATGGCTGGAAGGGAAGGTTAGGGACCCAACCCAATGCTCTTACATTTTGTATTCTTTGCTGCACCCTAAGGGAGCTGCTTTGCTGTATCACAAACTCCCCTTCATTAAGTTCCATCTCTAAGTCCCCCAAAATGGAGGCAGATGCCCACAGTATAAAGCATCTGAAACAGTTACTTATCACCTATAAATCTCTCTTCCTTTGCAAAGTTGATCTTCTCAAGTGTTTTGTCACAGTGATGAAAGACTGATTACTATAGACATTTGTTGGCTTCTTTAGGAAAAAAAATGTTTATTTAGACTCTCTCTCTCTCTCTCTCTCTCTCTCTCTCTCTCTTTCATTTTATGTTTTTTTTGAGACAGGATTTCTTTGTGTAATAACCTTGGCTGTTCTGGAACTCTCTGTGTGTAGACCAGGCTGGCCTCAAACTCATAGAGGTCTACCTGCCTTTGCCTCCCAGTGTTGGGATTAAAGTCATGTGTGATCACGCCAACTCTTTTCTCATTTTCAGTTGGGTAATTTTTTATTGTTGACTATTACATTGTGGCAGATACTTATATAAATACATACAAACATACATATACACATATACATACACAAAAATATATGTAGTTTGGAGAAATTTTCTCCAATAATTAGCTTGTGCCTTCTTATATTTAATTTCTTGTTTTGTTATACAGGTGGTTTCTTATTTTCATGCAGTCTCTTTTATTGATAGTTGGCATATTTTTTCTTTTAATTTTTGTTTGTACTTTTGAGGTTATATCCAAAATATCACTGTCCAGTCTAATGTTAAAATTTTTATCTTACTAGAACTTCTATCTTTCTAGAACTGCTATAGTTTCAAGTCACATTTAAGTCCTTAATGCATTTTAGTTGACTTTCTATATCAGTTAAGGAAAAGCTCCTATTTCATTATTGTCTATAAGATAATTTCCCTAGCATAATTTATTGTGCATAATATCTTTTCCACATTTTGTGCTGTTATTTAAAACAAGGTCTTTCTATGTACCCCTGGCTTTCTAGGAGAAGTTTAGGCCAGTATGATCTCAACTCAGACAGATATTCCTGTCTCTCTCTTGAGTACTGGGATTAAGGTTTACACCAACATGCTTGCCTTGTTTTCTTTTGATTTTTGGTAAAGGTATTTGCTGTAAATTGGTAGATTTATGGGTTCTCTTTTGTGCTCTACTAATCTATTTTAAGACTAATATGTTTTATGTCAATTCTATACCATTTCAATCTGTAAAATTTTATGGTGCACTCAGCATCAGGTGAAGTAGTGACTCCAACTTAATTCTTATTCAAGACTGATGTGGAAGTCCTGGATCGGTTTTCAGTTTTATGTAAATTTCCTTACTAATTTCTGTTGCTATACAACATGCACTTTGAAGCTTAGCATTGGCAATATTTATTACTTCAAAGTAGACAGCATGTACTTAACAATTTTCCTGATTCTCCATAAATGCAGATTTACCACATATGCATGTGTTCATTACTTTCATTTGTGCTTTATAGATTATATTATACAGATCTATTATACAGATCTTTCATCTACTTGTTTAAATATATTACCAAGTGTTTTTTTAAAATTTGCTACATTATTAATGATGGTATATTTAAATAGCTTTTCTTGGAAGTTCATTTTTACTTTATGTAAAAACAATTGGGCATCCTTTATAAATTGATTTTGAATCTCCTCTGAGAGACACAGCCAGAATACAGCAAATACATAGGCAAATGCCAGCAGCAAACCACTAAACTGAGAATGGGACCCCGTTGAAGGAATCAGAGAAAGGACTGGAAAGGGGCTTGAGACCCCATATGTACAACAATGCCAACCAACCAAAGCTTCCAGGGACTAAGCCACTACCCAAAGACTATACATGGACTGACCCTGGGCTCCAACCTCATAGGTAGCAATGAATAGCCTAGTAAGGGCACCAGTGGAAGGGGTCCTGCCAAGACTGAACCCCCAGTGAATGTGATTGTTGGGGGGAGGGCAGTAATGGGGGGAGGATGGGGAGGGGAACACCCATATAGAAGGGGAGGGACAGGGGTTAGGGGGATGTTGGCCTGGAAACTGGGAAAGGGAATAACAATTGAAATGTAAATAAGAAATAACCAAGTTAATAAAGATGGAGGAAAAATTTGATTTTGTATCTTGCAACTTCGCTGAATATATATTATTTCCACAAATTTTGGGGTAGAGTCTTCAGGGTCTTCTGTATATAATAAAATCATGCTATTCTGAAACCAAAAGATGTATTTCTTTCTTTTGGATCAGTATATGTTTGTTTATGATGCCTAATTTTTCTGTCTTTAGCTTTCAGTTTCTAAGTTCACTGTATGATTGGAATTGTTGGAACCTTTTCTTCATCATAGTCTTAGGGAAAGACTTAGACCTCTTCAGCACTGAATAGCTCTCCATGGATTTACTCTTATGTGACCTTTATTTTGTTGATCAACAGAAGTTGTCCTATGCCTAACTTTATCCAAAAGTTTTATTGCAACAGGATGTTGAATTTTGTCAGATAGTTTTTGTGTATTTATATGATTACAATAGAATTCTAAGACTTCACTTTTAGTGTGATGCTATATATACATACATACATACATACATACATACATACATACAGACAGACAGATAAATAGATAGGTATGTATGTGTGAGTGATATGTGTGTGAGTGATGCAATGATATATACATGAATGATGTTGCAGTATATATTGTTTATACATATCAATTTGCATCTGTTAAGTTATATTTGCTTTTATGCTCCTTGATCGTGGTACATAAACCTGTTAACACTGGCAAACTTAGTTGCTATTATTTTGATTATTTTGTTATTTCCATTTATGTTCTTCAGGGATATTAGCCTATGTTTTGGTTTATTAATTTTGTTCTTTGATAATCTCATACCTGTAAATAATGCATTTTTTTTATCATTCTTTGATTTTTATTATTTCCTTCAAAACCTTTCTGGCCTCCCTAAAGCTTTCTTATCTATATTTATGACTTTTGTTTTGTATTGAGCCCACCAGAGTTTAATTAAAGCTTTCTCTGTGGCTTTGGATTTGGAACTTTCCATTAAAGGTTTCATTCATTTCATCCTATTCAGTTCAGACTCACTGGCGTAGTGTTCATATAAGTCCATATACTTTTCACTGATTTACAGTCCAGCTGACCTTGACAATGTTGACTTAACTATATCATTTATTCTCTCATCAAGCATGCATTGAGAACTTGAGCATCCTGGTATGAGATAAAGTCTTTCTTCTCATTAAATTGATTACTAAAAATAAAAATAGGATAAGCTTTACCAATTCAATTGCGGTTTAAGACATCAGATCGCTAGGGAACCCCTTTGTTCTCTCTCTGGGTAGTACGTCTCACTGTTACCTATACATTTTCTTATTAAGTCATGTTTTCATACTATAATGGACAACACTGTTATTGTATGCATGAAGAAAATATGGCAAGAAAAGGTTCTACCCTGCTCACGGTCACGTATTTATTTAGGCTACAGAACTTTGACTGGAATTTTCCAGGTCTTGTGCTCAGGATCATACCATCCATAATGTTATATGCTGTCTGGGCACATCATTAAAATTAAAAAGGCAGTAGGTTACATTGAACATTATGATAGAAATTAGTGAGGTGATTTTATGGGTAGAGCAATGCTGATGGCTTTTATAATTCACTAAACTCAACAACGTCTGACCTGTTATTGGACTTTCTGATTTCTCCTGGGCTCTCTTGGTTTTAATCTGCAGTACTTTCTAAGGTCCAAGAAGGGCATAACACAAAGCAATTCATCATGTTGTTCAGCAGTGATCTGTAGTTCCCTAGAGCAAAGCAGTGAACCTTTGAGTTTCAGACAGATTGGGGTATTGAGTTCAAACATTCACACTTCAGGCAAAAAATAGTAAAAGGATCCAAATAACTTGGGAAATGCATTTTCAACCTTAATCTGTGTTGTGCGTCCTCATCAAGAGAGACTGCCATAACAAACATAGCAGCAGTCCATCTCTTCCAGTTGCCCTGGGACCAGCAGAGCACAGTAGGAATGATTGATCAATTAAAGCAATATAATCTGTACAAGGAAGGAAGAAGACTGGGTTTAGGAAGGCCATTTCTAATGTGCACTGGGAAGCTGTGCCAGCTCTCTAATGGATACCTTGGCTGCAAGAACACAGCAGGAAACTATATTGCACTTGAGATGCTACATTTATGTGGACCCCTGCTATTGGTTTTGCTGACAAGCAGGTTGTACAGAGAGAACAGGGATTATTTTTCAAGGAGGCCTGGCTTTTACAGGCATAGGAACACTAAAAGGTTTTCTACTTACTTAAAAATGCTCTGATTAAGGAAGAGCTGAGGCACTGCTAGGAGAGCATTTAGCTTACTGTGTAAACAACAACTCTGCTCTCCAAGTTTCCTTGCTTTCATTTGCAGAGAGCACAAGTGACTGGAAAGTTAAAAAGGTTCCTCTCTAGCTCATAGCAGCCCAGTCACACAGACTGTTGTTAAATTTCTACCTTAGGACTATTATATGTTGGGCCTTCTGCTTAGAAATTGCATAATTGTATTGTACTTACAGCTGTAGCCATTCCTAATTCTGAATTAGGAATTCATTAGGAATGAATACATTTTATTAATTTCTTTCCCTTTTTTCTCTTTTTTTTTGTTGTTTTTCTCTCATACAGTATATCCAGATAGCAGTTTTCCCTTCCTCCATTCCTCTCAAGCTCTCTCCTGACACTTTTTCTCTTTCCCAGATCTACTCCTCTGTTTCCCTTCCCTACCTCCCAGGGGTATCAATCAAATATGCCTGAACAAGATACAGTAAGAGTAGCTACAAACCCTCATATCAGTCTCATCAAGGTAACCCAGTAGGGAAAGGGGGGGTGTCCTGAGAGCAAGCAAAAGAGAGACATTCCCACTGCTAGAGGTTTCACAAACACCAGCTAAGGACAGTGGCATTGTATGCACAGGCCCTGATGCAGAGCCCTGCAGCTCCACGCTTACTCAGTCTCTGTGAGTCCCTCGGAGCTCTGCTTAGTTGATTCCATGGGCCATGTTCTGGTGTCCTTGTCTGCTCTGGCTTCTGCAGTTCTTACTTTCCCTTTTCTGAAGGTTTCCCTGTGTCCAAGGAGGTCTCCATTTTGGGCTAATTCTTTGCCTAATGTTTCCTGTACCTACTCCCATCAGCTGCTAGAAGAAGCCTCTGATAACAGTTGAACTAGGCACTTGGTAAATAGATGTATTCACCTGTGTACTACACTATTAACATAAGGACTTGTGAACTATCCAACATAGTGTATCTGGAACTCCTCTGTTATGGTTCAGTTTTTTTTAAGGTTTACTTATTTATTATATACATTGTAGCTATCTTCAGACACACCAGAAGAAGGCATCAGATCTCATTACAGATGGTTGTAAGCCACCATGTGGTTGCTGGGATTTGAACTCAGGACCTTCGGAAGAACAGTCGGTGCTCTTAACCACTGAGCCATCTCTCCAGCCCATGGTTCAGTTTTACTTGTGCTTTCAGAAGATAGCTTCACAACCAGTAGTTGAAGAGACCTGGAGGTAGAGACTGGAGAGTTACTATAGGGCAGTCAAGGAGAATAACTGAAGAGAATTTGGCTGGCATACCAACAGATATAAGGAATTGTACTTCTGTAAAGACGCAGAATTTAAAGAATCTAATAATGCATTGAGAATGTAAAAGAATTGAAATGTCAAGATGTCTGAACTTAAATTGTTCAAACTATATGGGCAGAGGTAATGCTACTAAGATGGGGCAACATTAATGAGGATCAATTTGAGAACAGCATTAGTGTAAGTATAAGTTGCTGATACATCTGCTTTCTTAGGGTGATCTTCCTTCCTTCCTCCCTCCCTCCCTCCCTCCCTCCCTCCCTCCCTCCCTCCCTTCCTTCCTTCCTTCCTTTTTTCTTTCATTCTCCTTCCTTTTTTCCCTTGCAAAATGGGCCAGGGACTGATGGAGATCCCCATGGAAGAACCTGAGGTAGGAGTCAGAGGAAGTGGAGGACACTGGAGAACATGGCCCATTGAATCAGCTAAGCAGGGTTCACATAGGCCCAAAGAGTCTGAAGTGTCAAGCTTGGACTTGCACGGGGCTGTGTGAGGTCCTCTGCATACATGTTATGTATGGCTGTTAGTGTGGTGTTTTGTGGGACTCCTTTCAGGGGGAATGGCTGTATCTCTGATTCCTTTGGGTAGATACCCAAGAGTGGTACAGCTGGATCTTGAGGTAGAATATTCCCGTCTTCCTGAGCAACTGCCACAACTTGTGCACTCAGCAGCAGTGCGTTAGTGTGCCCGAGTCCACATCCTGCGAGCTGCTGCTTTGTTGTTCTCAGCCATCCTGGCAAGTGTAGGAAGAAATCGCAAACTAGGTTTCATTTGCGTTTCCCTAATGACTGAAGGTGTTGAATATTTTGTAAAGTGTTTCACAGCCATTTGATATTTTCTTGAGTCCTTCATATACTTTGGATATTAATCCTGTATTGGATGTGAATTCACTTGGTAAAAATCCTTTCCAGTTTTCTAGACCGCGGTTTCCCTTTGCTTTGCAGAGCTGTCTCAGTCTCGTGAGGTCCTATTTATTAATTGCTGATCTTGGTGCCTACACTGACCATGTGCTGTTGAATAAGTTGGTTGTGTTTTTGATTTTTTGTGCCAATGAGTTCCAGACTTAGTTCTCAGATTTAGTGTATATTTCTGATTTTATTTTGAGGGGTTTGATCCATTTGCAGGTCAGTTTTGGTCAGATTGATATATATGGATCTATTTTCATTCTTTGGCATGAAGCTGTCTAGTTTGACCAGTACCATTTGTTGAAGATAGCTGTCTTTTTTTCCAGTGTGTATTTTTTGGCCCTTTTAAATAAAATATTTTTTCATAGGTATGTGAATTTATGTCCTATTCTTTAATTGGATTGCATTGATCAATGTGTGTGTGTGTTTTTAACCAACACCATGTTATTTTTTTGTTTCTGTAAATTAGTATAACTTGAGTTTGGGTATAGTAGGACATTTTACAGTTCTCATTGTCTCTCGTTCTCTCTCTCTCTCTCTCTCTCTCTCTCTCTCTCTCTCTCTCCCTCCCTCCCTCTCTCTCTCTCTGCGTGTGTGTGTGTGTGTGTGTGTGTGTGTGTGTGTTTCCACAAATTGTCTTTTGAAGATCTGTGAAGAATTGTGTTGGGATTTTACACTTACACTGAATCTGTAGATTGCTTTTGATATTATGGCCATTTTGCTATATTAATTTTGCTGAACCATGAGTATGTGTGATATTTCTATTTTCTGACATCTTTAATTTCTGTTCAGTGTCTTACGGTTCTTTTTTTTCAGACAGTTATTGAATTGCATGGTTGGAACTACCTCTAGATATTTTATAATTTTTTGTTGGTATTATGAAGAATGTTGTTTCTCTGATTTGTTTCTCAGAGCATGTGTCATTTGTATATAGAAAGGTTACTGCTTTCTGCTATTTAATTTTATATTAATCTACTTTGCTGAAAATCTTTATTAGCTATTGGAATTCCAGGTGGAATTTTTGGTCACTTATGTATACTACCATAATTTGCAAATAATGATACTTTGGCTTCTTCCTTTTCAATTAGTATCCCCGTGATCTCCTGTATTTGTCTTACTGCTCTAGCTAAAACTTCAAGTACTGTATTGGACAGATGTGGCACTTGTTTAGTGCCTGATTTTAGTGGAGTTTCTTTTGAGTCCTCCATTTAAGTTGTTATTGGCTATTGGGCTGCTATAAACAGCTTTTATTATGTTGAGAAATAACCCTTGTATCCTGAATCTCTCCAGGATTCTTATCATGAAGGGATATTGGATTTTGTCAAAGCCTTTTTGACATGTGTGATCATCATCCAGCTCTTGTCTCATAGTTTGTTTATATGGTGAGTTGATCATATATACTGGTTTTCATATATTGAACCATCCCTGCATCTTTGGGAGGAAGACAGATGAAGACTTATTTAATCATGTTTGATGATCTTATTGATCAGTTTACAAGTATTTTATTGGAATATTTTTATCTATGTTCATAAAGTAAATTGGTCTGTAATTCTCTCTCTTTGTTGTGTCTTTTGTGATTTAGCTGTCAGAGTAACTGTGGCCTCATTAAAATATTGGGCAATATTCCTTTTTCCATTTTTTAGAGTGGTTTTTAGGACATTGACATTAACTTTTTGGAAACTTTGGTAGCATTTTGCCTAAAACTGTCTGGCTCTAGTCTATTTTTGAGATAGATTTTAATCATTGTTTCTGTTTCTCTGAAGGTTACAGGTCTGTTTAAATTACTTATCTGATTTAACTTTGGTATGTATTGAGAAACCTATCAATTTCTTTTAGATTTTCCAATTTTGTAGAGCATATCTTTTTCTCTATGTCCTTATAATTCTCTGAATCCACTTGTCTGTTGGTATGCCCTTCCCTTGTTGTCTAATTTTGTTAATTTGTACCATCTCTCTACATTTTAATTAATTTGGCTAAGGGTGCTAATTTACTGATGTCTTCAAAAAACCAACTCTTTGTTTCATTGATTGCTGCCATTTTTATTTTTATTTACTTACTTTTGCTGCTGTTGTTTATATTTTATTGATTTCAACCCTTAGGTTATTTCTTTTCATATCCTCCTTTGCCTGGGAATGCTGTTGTTGTTATAGAACTTTCAGGTGTTCTGTTCTCATTGTTTCACATAAATTTGGATATGTTGTGTATTCATTTTTATTGGATTCTAGAAAGTCTTTGATTTCTTTCATACCTTTCTACCTAGACTCATTTCTCACTTAGTAGTAATTTGTTCAGTTTCCATGAGTTTTTAGGCTTTCTGTTCTTTTTTGATATTGTTGATACTCAGGTTTAATCCATAGTGGTCAGACAGGATGCAGGATATTATTTAGGCTTGCTTGTATCTGTTGAGACTTCTTAATATATAGTCAGTTTTGGAGAAAGAACTAGATATTGAGAAGAAGGTATATTTTTTGTGTGTTTGTATCCATTGGGTCCATTTGGTTTGTAACATCAGTTAACTCCAGAATTTCTCTGTCTCATTTTTGTCTTGATGTCCTCTCTGTTGGCAAGAGTCTCTTGGTGAGTGTGTGCATAGGAAGGAGGACAGCAGGATGTGCATAGGAAGGAGGACAGCAGAATGTTCCACTGTGATCTGTTTATTCCCTTCTAATAGGGCCATAGAGTGAGGAGAGGTCGTCTGCTACGGAGCTTCAGATATAACTGTTATTTGATTGAGGGGAATGGAGGGAAAGGTGAAGAGCTGCATTTAGCCTCTTTCCTTGATCTACTTGTATCTGACAGGCTTGACTGATGTCTTCCTGGGAAATGCAGATGCATTTGGGGGCTATGACAAAGGAATGAGTAAGAAGAGGATTGGAAAAGAAGCTATGTCTGATTCAATAAACATGTGAGGGGAAGAGTGGAAGGGGAAGGCCACAGTACGTGGTCTGCTATGGACTGGGGGAGGGATTGGATTTGGAGGAGAGACAGAAGAGGTGAAAGTATACAGTTTCCTGACCTGAGTGCTTTCCTGACCTGAGTGCTAGTTGGGGTGAATTTTAAAGGGATCCCTGGGATTGAGGATTCATATGTGGATATATAAGTTGGTAGTCTTCTACCATGGTGGTTTTTAGTTTCTAGAAAAGTTAGAAGCATAGAAAGTTATAAAGGAATCAATTTTTAATATTTGGTCTCACTGTGTATCCCATGCTGGCCAAAGATGGCCTTGAACTCAGATCAATACCTCCCAAGTGCTGGTCCTTCAGTGATAAACACCTCTTTTCAGTTAGAAGTAAACTTACAGGATTTGTGATTATGTTTTAATATTTAAAGGGCTGATAGTAGTAGAAGATGATGATGATGATGATGATGATGATGATGATGTGTGTGTGTGTGTGTGTGTGTGTGTGTGTGTGTGTGTGTGTATGTGTGAGGGTGTATGTACATGCGTACATGCTCATGTGCGCATGCACATACTGTGTGCTCTGGAGACCAAAAATTTATGGTGGTTTTCTTAAATTACTACCAACATATTTTTGAGACAGAATCTCTTGAGTGCATGGGGGACTCACCAATTAGGGAAGACTAGCTGGCCAGCAGGCATCAGGGATCCTGCTTTCTCTGTTTTCACAGCAAAAGAATATGGGTGCTAAAGAATATGGGTTCTAAAACCCAGGTCCTGATGCCTATGGGAAGTACTTTCCAACTGAGCCTTTTCCCCAGCCAGGATTGTAAACCTTTAAATGAGTTGTCTTAAAGACAGGAATAAAATTCAGGAAAGATCACAATGACTACTGGGTTTTTCAGAGGAGATCAGCATAATCACTATTGCAATTAACTCCCCCCTTCCCATGTGATCCAAAGTGGTCAGAGATAATCAGTATTCTTTACACTAACTCTTTATAGAGAATAATTGAGTGGAAAACTGGGTGGTATTCAAGAAATGGACCGAGTTCCTTGACTACTAAGCCCAGATGTCCACAGACCAAGGTTCTTCCTCTTGTCCTTCAACATGCTGTACAATATATCATTATATAGAATGTTTATACAATAGGAATCACTGTTTTGACTTGAAGTATTTTCTTTGTTTTGTGAATATTACCTATAGTTGAATAAATGGATGTTTTATTTAGAGTTTCTTCAACTTAGTAGATGGGTACATGCATTCACCAGTATATTTGAATATTGCCAGTATTCTGGAAGATACTATTTGTAAGCTCTTAACAATATTTGACCATGATTGTGAGGCATATTTAAGATTTTAATTAACTAGTTTAATTCCAAGTCTTGATCAGATATGTATTGTGTCTGAAAGTGATTTTCCCAGTATTGTTTCTGATATTAAAATATGTGTATTAATTTGTAATGAGCATATATATTTGATATCATTATCCACATTTAAAATGTACTCTTTCTTTTGTATAAAGTTGCAACTGATCATGCGGCATCATGAACTCTAAATGCTCCACTGTGGATATTGTTAATTCTAACTACAATTAAAATAAACTGTCTTAACTCTGATTATTCTGTGTCTAGTCAGTTTTATAAATTTTCTTTCTTCTTGAATTTTCTGAGGCTTATCTTTTATTATTTTATAATATTAAAAACAAAATAATACCAGTTAAAATATGAAGTTAATGCTATTTTTTAAACCTTTTAAGGTAGTTTTTACAATATATTTTGAACATAGTATTTCCCATCCTTCAACTTCTCCATCTTTGTGCCCAGTCAAATTCATGTTCTCTGTTTCTCAAGAGGAAAAATAAGATACAGAAACAGGAAAAAGAAAAATGAACATCAAAATGGACAAACTACATAGAAAAGTAATGAAATATACAGCAACAACAACAACAAAGTATGCATACTAAAAGAAATTATGGAGTATCTTTTATATTGTTCAACTATTCTTGGGTTTGGGGCATGCCCTAGAGTGTAGTTGATAAACACAGTGATACTCCATTGGAGAAAACAAGTGTCAACTGTTAGGTTCTAGGTTACATCAGAATTTGTGTCCATTTCTTCCTTTCAGTGCTGGAATTTTATCTGGTGTGAACTCATGGGGCATCTTGTGCATGTTGTCAATCTCTGGGAGTTTGTCTGTCATACCAGTCTTGTGCCTGGAAGTTGTTGTTTCCTTGGAATCCACCACCCTGGCATTTTTAAAGATAGATAGATAGATAGATAGATAGATAGATAGATAGATAGATAGATTTATTCATTCATTTATTTATTATAAGTACACTATAGCTGTATTCAGACAGAGGGCATCAGATCTCATTACAAATGGTTGTGAGCCAACACGATGTGGTTGAACTCAGAACCTCTAGAAGAGCAGACAGTGCTCTTAGCCATTGAGCCATCTCTCCAACCCCTAGTTCGCCAGTCCTTAAGAGGGAGAGATTTAATGATGACATTTCATTGAGGTCTAAGTGCCTCAAAGTCACTCAGTTTGTGTATGTTGTCAAGTTGTTGGTCATTTTATTAACAACCAACAGCTTTTCTGATCCTCATCAGGGTTGAATGATGCTCTGCTCTGTGTCATTCTGAGTCATTTTATTGTCATGCTTCTTTTACCAGAATAACAGTAGTAAGTTTTTTTTTTTCTTGCTCATGACATATCTATTCTCTGTACTTGGCCACTTAATGGTGTTCGTGTATGGATAGCTTCTCATGGCATAAGTCTTAAATAAAACCAGAAAGTAGTTGGTTATGCCTATAATTTTTGTACCATTGGACCAGTTCATGTTGCAAGCAATTCTCTTTTCTTCTGTAGTCACAGAGTTTGACGCTTGGTGACACTGTTTATTATTTTTCCCCTCTGGTGCCATGCAAACTTCTAGTTGGGTACCCATCTAATTTCTCCATGTTTGGTGACCTAAGTATAGCTCTGCCTTCAACAGTAGTCCCTTACCATCAGATTATGGAGAATAACCAATAGCATTGACAGTTCTTTATAATGTTGAAAGGGAGTTCTATGGTGCTCTTTGGCCAACAATTCAAGAAATTGTAACCTATTCCTAGCATTAGAAGTTTTGGTGCTATGAGATGTGTCATTGGGACATCGTCTTTCCCATTATATGCTGACTCCATTTTAAAATATTTGTCAAATATGTATCTACTTTAGGGAGTTTGTACAGGAGTAGGTTTCCATTCAGGTTTACAAAAGCCTTTTACTGTTGGTTTTCCATGTCCTTTACACTGACCTCCCAACCCCAATTCTTAGTTAATCCTTCTAATTTCTCTTCATCTCTTTGTGACACTATATTTTATTTTTCCTTGAAGATAACCCCCTCTCACTGTTTACCTTACTAGCTATTGCTACCTAACTTCACTGTCAAGTTTGAAACACACATCTGAAACTTAAAAGCTAACATTGCCTATTTGAGAAAACATGCATTATTTGTCTTTTGGGAGTATGGGTTACCTCACTCAGGATAATTGTTTCTAGCTCTTCATTAATTGAAAGTGCATAATTTCATTTTTTCTTAACAGCTGAATAATATTACGTTGTGTAAATTGCTGACATTTTCATTATCCATTTATTACTTGATGGAATCTAGACCTTTCCCAATTTCTGGCTATTTTGAGTAGAGCAGCAATGGACACTCATGATCAAATTGCTGTAAGATTTAGAGTCCTTGAAAATTTATACAAGAATGAGATAGATGACAGATCAATTTTCAAATTTGGTTGAGCTTCCGCACTGATTTTCATGGCAACAATAGCAGTTTGTATACCCACAGCAATGAATAAGTCTTTCCTTTATCTAGCATTAACTTAGCATATGCTGTTATTTTTTTTCTTATTACTATTGACCCTGGCCATCTCTCCTATAGTTAGATAAAAATATCAAAGTAGTTTCAGTTTTCATTGTCTTGATGGCTAAGGTTGTTGAACATTTCTTTTTGGGGTTTCTGAGCCATTTGAATTTTGTGTTTATGTTCATAATCTATAGGGTACATCTTACCCTTTGATTATCAGAGTAGTAGTGACTTCATTAAAGGAATTAAGAAATTCTCTTTCAGTGTCTGTTGTTTCCTTCAGGCCTGGTTTTTGGAGAATTGACACTATTTTTCATTAACAGTCTGGTGTGTTTCTGTACTGAATCTTCTGATCCTTGGCTTACTTTTATTTATTTTTTATTTTTATTTTTTGGTGCAGAGATTTTTAATCACTGCTTGTGTTTCACTAGGGTTATGAGTATGTTTAAATTGCTTATTTCAGCTTGATTTATCTTTGATAGGTCTTATGTACTATGAAGGTCATCTATTTCTTTTTGGTTTTCTAGATGGGTGAAATACAGATTTTTAAAGTATGTTCTTATGAGTCTCTGAATTTTCCCAGTGTCTCTTCTACTGTATAACTTTTCATTTCTAATCTTACTAACATATATATTTTCTTGATCTTTTGGTTACATTGGCTATAGGTTTCTCAATTTTCCTGTTTTTTTTTTTCCTCAGAGAATGAACCGATTCACTGATTCTTTTTAGTTTTATTTTTTGCTTTTATTTTATACTATCAGCCTGAAGCCTGATTATTGTTTGCCATTTAATCCTTTTGGGTAATATTTCTTGTTTCTGTAAAGGTTTCTGTTATGGGACAGGAGCTCACTTTGATGTTTAAGCACAGTGCTAGGCAGCTAGGGGTTTTTAGTAATTTCCTGCAGTGAGTCCTTGAAGAGAAACTTTCAGTTCTAGACAGGTGCCCTTGCAGGAGACATTGTGGTAGCTAAGGACTAGGGAGATGGCCTAACAGGTAAAGCACTTGGCTGGGAAATGAGAGAACCTTAGTTCATATCACTAGGAGTCACAGAAAAAGCCAGATCTGGCCGAGGGATATACCCATAACTCTGTAGGAGGTTGGGGCAGGAGATTGCTGGGACTTGCTGCCCACCAGGCTGACTCCGGATTCAGTGAGGGACCTTATCTGAAGGAAATGGAGGGGAAAGTAATAAAGACAGCACCAGACATTTGTCTTTAGTTGTCTGTGCTATGGACGTGTTACCTGCACACACACACATGCTTATAAACCACATGCAAACTCTTGCACACACATGCATGCATGTATAGAAATTTAAATGTACAAAAGGGAGTGTGCATGTCTTCATTTTTTATAATCATCATTGCCTACTAACATAACCTGTTCCTGGAATGATTAAAGATATGTACTTGAAACTTCAGAAATAGAGCATTACACATAGGAGAACCAGTCCACTGATCGATCATTGTTACCTAACCAGTAAACTTCTTTGTTTTATACTTTTATATACCTATAGGTGTATTACATACATAATTGCTTATTTGGGGTATGGCATTGAATATCCATTCCTCCTGCTTCAGAGATTATTATCCTTAATCCTTAACATTTCTCTAATCTTCCATTCCATTCTGTGTATTGCTTGCGAGCAGCACAGGGTGTGTTGTGTCTCGCTTGTTCTCCATTTACGTTGTTGTTCTCCATTCTCAGGTGTGTATGTTAAGGTCTCTGCTGCTCTGTCATGGAAAATGTCAAAGCAGAGCCAAGTGTGATAGCAGGAATGTGAAGGTCATGACTTTGAAGTTAGATTAGGCTACATGGTGAGACCATATCTAAAAACAAACAGAAAAAAAAAGCAAAAGCAGGAAAGAAATATATAATATCTATATAATATCCAACCTCATTTGTGCACTTTGTTCTCAGTGACTTTATTTCATTCAGCTGTGATTACTCAGTGACCTACTCCCCTCAAAAAATGCAACAAAGGGCAAATAAGTCTCCAGATATTTCCAATCTGACCATCTGAATGACCCAAACATCCCAAAATAGATTTCATCTATTCTGTAAGGAACAAGTGGTTTAAGCCGCATAGCATTTTGTTTATGCAAAACCTATGACCTAGTTACATAGCACTCTTTCTTTCTATACAAAAAGTAATGTTAGTCTAACCCTCTCTGACCTCCGTTGAATTAATGAAAAGGAAAGTGAAACCTGGTAATCTTACTCAAACCAAAATTTCTATAGGAACTTTTATTATTTTAAGATAAGAACCTGTGTTCTGTATTTTTGTTTCATACTTTTCAGGTCCATAGATTCTTTAAGACTTTCTTCTTTAGCATCCTTCCCTTGGGACTTTAAAATACAAACTTGAACAAAAGCATTAGTTCACAAAAGTTATTATTCTGTTACATAATTTCAATCTGCTGTGCTGTTTCTCCTGAAGGGTCTACAGGGGGAAATCAGTTAATGAGAGGCTACCTCAAAGTTACGTGTATTAACGCTCACTTTTAGCTATGGATATCACTGACATTAGGCAGAAATGAGTTTTACATTCTCATTCCAACTAGGTTATTTATTAATACAGCTTCACCAGTCTCTAAAGAGTCATGATATTGGCGTATTTGTAAGATATTTAATGGATAAAAGAAGGTGTGGAGGCAAGAAGAACATGTATACAAGTACTGAAACTTCACTATGCTCAATCATATGATGACCATGTGTGTTGTCTTCTGTGGATATAAGGACTTTGGGTGATTATCATACTGCCTCTCCCTTTGGGTGCCTTCTGGAACCATTAACCCATTGGAGAGTATACTGTGATGTAATCGGATTGGAGGGTAGAGCTGTCTTTTGGTGTTCCCCTAAGCTATTCTGGAAAATCTTAATATAGATATGCTCCAGGCAGGAAAATCATGGCATCCTTAGCTAAGTTTAGAAAATGACACATGCTATCCTTGTTAGGAGTCATTACTGTATGTTAAGTACCACAGAAGTTTTTCAAATAGTCTGTTGCTTTTATATTTCCCCAAATGTGTAGATGACCGTGCAGTCTTACTTGCAAGTAGGTCTTACCAGTATCTAAAAGAAGTAGTGCTAGGTGTATGGTATGGAGCATGCTCAAATGAGGGTCCTCTTGGAGTGCAATCAATGTCAATTAATGAGTCTGGAGTTAGACTAAGCATTCCAGTAACTAGAACATAGTTAAAACTAGGTGTGAGGGCTGGAGAGATGGCTCAGCCGTTAAAAGGCTAGGCTCACAACCAAAAAAAAAAGAACCAAAACTAGGTGTGATTACCCCGCCTTCCATCTAGTTGCTGAAGTCTTGAGAGTTTCCCTAATTTAAAGCAGCTCCTGAGATGACTGTCATTTCCAGCTGTGTGTGAGGAAGGATTCAGACCTTGCTGTACAAAACTGAAGACTAGCTGGAGAAGTGTGGTGGTTGCACCACAGGACTAGCACATTTCAGAGCTGCGTTTGACACACTGTGTATTCATGTCCTTGCTGTTTCTTACTGGAAATTTTATGCTCCACAAATGGCTTCTATTACTTAGAACAGGATCACCCATTTAGAATCTTTTAAAGATTTTATCAGAAAAACAAACAAGAATATGGCCTTTGAGGCAGTACTGGACCTGGATGACACTCATTATCAAAAGGAGGGTGGGCAGAAGACAATCAGAGTATGCATATCTCAAATTCTCACCATCAGGCAGCTTTTACAAGTCTAAAGTTCTTTGTGCACTCGGTGCTCCCTTCCTCCTGGCATCGCGATTCAGTGTGCTGATAATCTGCCTTTCCCTTTATTTCCATTCATTTATGTAACATCTTAGACTTAAGAAATTGTCATAAACTTTAGCCTTAAGCAAATGCATCAATTCAGTGAATTGGGATATGATGCCATTACTTATAAAACACAGCCATTGTTGAACATTTGCACCAGTACCTTTCCTTTTTTCATGGCTCCCATATTTCTTTTTATGGGAAGCCTGAAAGCTTAAGTAGTAATGATGGGAGACTCTGCAGATGTTCACTTGATCCCTCCTTGAGTCCTCTGACACACATAGAAATGAACTAAAGACACCACAAGTTATGTGCTTATTCACTTCAAGAAAATTGCCTTTTTATTATTTCTTATTTTGCATTTATATTCTGAAAATGTAAAAAAAAATTACTAGGAGTAAAAAGTAGGTAGAAACAAAGGTGCTACAGTTGAATAAAGTGGTCCAAGAGCTCAGCCTTGAAATATACCATTTATTAAATGGCAGAATACCAGCAACCAGCACTGGAAGTTCTCTTAATGTCCTTAAATGCCGCCTACTGTTTTACAACTCATCAGTGGTGGACTCAGTGTCCACAGCACTCTTCTTTAAATGATTTTTTCCTGGGGAAGCTCAAGAGCATGTAGAGCTGGATGGCACTGTATAGGTGATCTTACTCTGTGCTCCAGAAACATGGTACAACTTGTGGATAACTTATTTCAGGAATCCAGATTCCTAGGCAGGTCCCCAGATATGCTCTTGTATTTGACGTGGGACACAGGAATCTCCATTTTTATAACAATAATTCCAGGGATTATTTGAATTTGGCACGCTTGGGACAGTTAAATAAATTCAATATTATTTTCTTTGTGTTTTGTTGAGGGCAGAAACTAGATAGATTTAAGATGAGTGGCTGAAGTTGTACTGCATAACAGTGAGATCCACTCCTCGTGAGTTTGCGTTCCATGGTAGGACATAGAGGAATGCATTTTCTTAGAACTTAAGTTAACATTTGTGCTAAATGATGTGATTCTTTTTTTCTTATTGGATATTTTATGTATTTACATTTCAAATGTTATTCCCTTTCCTGGTTTCCCCTCTCCCACCTCCCTTCCCATTGCTTCTATGAAGATGCCCCCACTCCCACCCACCCACTCTGGACTCCCCACCCTGACATTCCCTTACACTGGGGCATTGAGCCTTCCCAGGACCAAGGACCTCTCCTCCCATTGATACACAACAAGGCCATTCTCTGCTACATATGTGGCTGGAGTCATGGGCTCCTCCATGTGTACTCTTTGGTTGGTGGTTTAGTCCCTGGGAGCTCTAAGGGTTTGGTTGGTTGATAATGTTGTTCTCCTCCATTGGGGTCCATGCTCAGTCTGGTGGTTGGTTGTAAGTATCCTCATCTGTATCCGTAAGACTGGCAGAGCCTCTCAGGAGACATAGCGATTGCTTATGTCATCATCTGATACCATTACCTGCTAAAGCAAGGCATGGACAGCATTTTAAAGGACTGCTTGTCACCCCAGCTCTCTTGAGCTCCCCCTCTTCTTCCCTCCCTCTCTCCCTCCCCCCACCCCCCCTCTCTTCCTACATGTTCTTCACTGGTCTCTTTCTGGCCTCTTTTCTGTCCTTCTTTGTTACCCTCTCTGCCTTCATCACTCTGCTCCAGTCCGTCTGCCTATACTATTTCTCCACGTTCCCACATAGGCCCCCTTTATACCATGTCTGTTCAAAGCAGATTTCTCAGGAGTTCTTAGGGGAACAGCTTGGCCTGAGTCCTCCAGGTACCCCCTCACCACATCATGTTTCATAACATCTGTAATTACTCTAGTAAGTTTCAGTGTAACCCAATTTCCTGATTTTTTTTTTGGTTTTATATGAACACATTCTTAAAATATAAAATAGCACACATTCTTTTTAAAAGAATTTATGTATTATTTTATGTTATGTATGTGGTGATCAACCTGCATACATATGTAACTGTATCTCATAAATGCAGCACCTGCTCAGGCCAGAGGATGGCAACAGATGCTCTGCAGCTGGAGTTGACAGACTGCTATCAGCCCCATGTGATGCTGGCAACCAAATGGGTTCTGCACAAAAAGCAAGAGGTTTTACCCTCCTCACCATCTCATCAGCCTCTGAATACACTTTTTCATCAACTTAGACAAATTAGTTTAGATACTAATACAGTTAAAATGTAAACAAAGAAGCAACTTTATCCACATCTTATGTTACGTCCTATATTTTATATTTTCACCAAAGTTAGGATGCAGAATGAAAATCCTCAGTAGCAAGGACTAGGAATCTAAAACTTCTTTCTGAGCAGAGCAGTAGAAACTACTGGAGTATCGAGTCCACATTCCACAAGAGAAGTGAGAAGTCTGCAGTGTTCTTTCTTCTATTGGGCTAAATTGATTATGTGACTACTAGTTATGTCACCTGATTGATTTGTCTTCCTGTTTTTCTAGACCGCTGAACATGAACTTGTGTGGCTTCAGCTGTATTGTGCTTCTCCCTGAGTTTTGTGTGACCTTTGCTACTTCTTAATAATTCTTGAAGACTGGAATTCATCTCATTTAGAACTATTCCTAGGGCCCAGATTGCTTTCTTATCTGAATTTCCAACTGTGTCGTTCTCTTCCTCAGACATGGCTGTACCACTCTCTCTGGCCATAAGCTAAGAGCAGCTGTAGTGCTGCTTGCTCTGAGTAGAGGGATGGACTCACGGGTCAGCAGCTGAAAACACCCTGAAATACAGGAGACATTTTCAGTGGAGGTTATCTTTGGTTTCAGTGGAGGTTATCTTTGGTTTCAGTGGAGGTTATCTTTGGTTTCAGTGGAGGTTATCTTTGGTTATTGGTCTGTTCATTTGGTTGATTGGTCGGTTGGCAGCTTTCATTTGTTTGGTTAATTTTCAGTATTCATTGTTAACTATACCTTAAGAATGTCTAGTAGACTCGAAAAACGCCTTGAACTTAAAAATAGAGAACTTGTACTCAGATCCTGTCCCATCGTTTGTTTTTATTTAAAAATGAACTACCTTTCCTATTTGTCTGGCTAAATAAATGTTAATTTTCTTTATTATTATTTGACTTACCTTTATGGCCTTTAGTGATTTTAAATTACTATTTGTTCCAGTGAAATTTCAAATCAGTATATTTTTCTCCTAGAATTAGGTTGTATTACAGTAGTGGTTATTCTTTTCCCAGAACTTAGCCTATACTTTACTATATGAATTTTATATCCAATCTTTTCTTTTTATCTTTATTTTTAACACTACATCTTGTTTAGGTATATTTATTCAGAACATATTTATTTTTTTTAATTGCTGAAACTGTGGCAGATCTTTACTCTGTTCTTATTACCCAGGGAAATTAATCGTTTTGTGCCTTTACTTTTGAATATTTCCAAACTTGCCATCAGAATCCAGATATTCTAGTTGTTTGGATAATGAGATAAGGATGCAGGCTCACACAGAATTCACTGTAGAATTCTCAAGTGGAATTTAGCAATGTGGAAAATACTGCTAATCAATAAATTTTAGTTTTAACATTTACTTCATACATCAAAACATGTACAAGGTAGATGTTACTGATACCAGCAGGAAGGAGGAATGAGAAGATGGCAGTTGCAGTAGTTACATTTCTCATCACTGTAACAGGAAGCTTAACAGAAACTAAGAAGAGTGCATGTTGTGATTGTCTTTTAACTCTGTCAGAGGTAGAATTTAGTAGGTTTTGGATGTGTGGTAAATGATCCTGTGTGTCTGTCTTGGGCATGTCGATAATCATAGACTATCGATGAAGAAACCTTGCATGATTTGATTTGGTGTTCTTTTGTGTTATCACATGCACTCTTCACAATGCTGATATCAGCTTGATAGTGAAGATGAAACAAAGGGATTTCAGAAACTGTGTAAATGTTTGGCCAACCAGTGAGTTAGCTGAAATTAGAATCCAGACTCATGATGTCAGCATCGCATTCCTGTGATTGGACAGTTATTGGGTATATTCAGTATACTTCAAGAGCATGAAATCCTGAGTTCAGATCCTTAACATCTGTATAAATGCTCAGTGTGGCTTGCACATATCTATTTCTATCAGTGGGAGACAAAGATGGCAGACAGGTTCTTAGCCAGACAGTTTACATGAAACAATAAGGAGGTATAGTGAGAGACCTTTATCTCAAAAGCTTAACTGAAAAAAGGTAGAAGACCACACTGGAATTTTGGCCTACACACACACACACACACACACACACACACGACCAAACAAAATGAACTATCATAATCCTTGACTACTGCTCCAGGAGATCTAGGGGTCCAGATGAAACTCTGAAGTAAGGGATGAACTGAATATAGATCAGATGATGTCATTGCCCATGTTGCATTATGTTATACTGCGCTGTGCTGTGCTGTGCTATGCCATGTTATGTTGTTATGTTTTTTTCTAGATCTCTGAAAACAGACCTACTGCTTCAATCAATAGTACTCCTATCATATGCCATGATGCTTCCATTGGCCAGATGTGCACTAAACCATCTCAAGATTCAAAGCATTCCGAAAGTTGTGGGAAGACAGAAACACTCAAAGCCCTCATCAAATTTTCATGACAAATATGGCAATATGATGCTGTTCAGTGGGTCTGCTTTCTGTCTAGGTGCATATATAATTTTTATGACCCAGATGGGGGTGGAGTGGAACCTGTCTCCTGTGGGCAGAGTCACCCCCAAAGAGTGGAATGAGTAACTTTCTCAGTACACTAACAGAATTGTCTCAAACCTAACTTGTCACGGACATGTTCTTCTGTTCAGTGAAATCAGCATAGTAAAAGAAATAAAATTGATTCAGAAGTCCTAACAAGTTGTTGAAAGCTGTCATTGAGTTCCCGAAAGTAATGCGCTACCCATAGATAGAGATGGCCAGGTGTGGGTATCATCCGTGAATGTGTAGCTGCCATCAATAAGCATCCATACATAGGTGCCTTAGACAGGTATTGAGTTGTGTCCAATGCATATTTGTCAGCAGCTGACCAGTTTTAACCCACCCTTTCTCTTTCCCAGGCTGGTGTGTACCAACTGTACTTTCTTTTTTCTTCTGTTTTTTATTTTTTTATTGGATATTTTCTGTATTTACATTTCAAATATTATCCCCTTTCCCTCTCCCTCTGCTTCTGTGAGTATGCTCCCCCTCCCGCCTACCCACCCCCACTTTATTGCCCTGGCCTTCCCCTGACTTTCTGGAATCTTTTACTTTTCTGTTTGTTATTGCCTTGGGAAATCTGTAAGATCATAGGCTTGGGGTGATTTTTGTGAATTCGCATTCAGAACAGGAGTTGATGTAGGTTAGGATGTCAGTGATGTTGAAATGGTGACTAAATAAGTACTATGTGTAATCCTAGCCCACATTCACTTGAAAAATTTAAAAATAGGAATTTGATTTCCACTGAGGATTGTAATTAGATAACTGGAGACCATTTACATGTCTGTTTGATTTTACTAATTATTCTGAAACGTCTTCCCATAAGGCATTCGCAAACTTTTATTTTCTGTCAATCAGGAATGAGATGATGGAGGACAGGGAGGTAGGAGCTTTTTTGTACAGGAGTTCATATTTCTACAGAGTATTCCGAAAGTGTCCATTCATCTCAGGTCAGGAGTAAGCATCTAGTGCAGATTCACTCGGTTGTTTCTGGGTAGCCTTGTTTACTTCCACTGCTGTAATTCCTGGTAAAAGTCTCACTTGTATACCAATAAAGCAAGTCTTAGTGACAGAAAACAGTCTCACTAGTAGAACCCTAAAGATAGTAGTGAGAGAAACTATTCCTAAATTCAATTCTTGATTTTGAAGCCTATAAATCCCAGCTGTGGTTATATAGTGCTATGAATTTATTCCTTGTTTAAAATATACCAGATTCGTAGGAAAACATTTCTTAGCATTGTGAGATGGTGTTATTCAACAGAATTAATTCTGCAAATGGCAGTTACACAACTGTCAGCAAAGATGTCGGTCTCTGTACCATACTCTCATTCCCTGTTCTTTACTAAGTTGACACGCAGTGTGTGGCGTTGTAAAAATGTTTGATGTAAGAAATGTGATTACGAGCTAGTTATTAGTTACCAAAGCATCTCATTGATGAAATACCTCCCTTTTGAGAAAGGGGCCTGCTAATTTTATAACAGTTTAAGTGTTACAACAGTTCCTCGTTATGACAGGTACAAAAAAAGCATATGCATGTATTCATACGACATAAAACCTTCCATGCTTTACAGCAACAGCAGCTGCGTTCCTCGGGGAGATGACATTAATTTGAGCAGTATCTCTTATTTTCCAATAACCTTTTACATTACAAAAAAAAAATCTGCAACTTCATTTTCTTCTTCTATCTGGAAACCATAGAAACCAATGTGAAATTATAGCCAAGAAGTTCGTCACTGGGCTATCTCAAGCAGATCTCCATGGAAACACTTCACATTTTCTTGAAATGAAAGATCTTCCAATCAGACATACACCCGTAACTAATGAGTGTCTGACAACAGGATGTGAAGAGAGGTACACGGCTATCCGTTAGGTAACACATGTAAGAGGGTTTTAGTATGACTTAACTATAAGGACATTTAAAAGAAACAGTCCTAGTGAAGAAATGAAAGCAAAATATATTTTTGAAAACAGCTTTCTTCTCTTTTAATTCATTGTTCTTGCTAGGTTTTTTTAAAAAGGAAGTTTCCTACAAGAGTTAATTTTAGATCGAGATCCTTACTCAGCCCTGCAACCACCTGTCTCACCCTTACTGGGCTGTGATGAAGTCGATGGGAGTGATAGACGTTTTTCTATATTGGCTTCAATGTACTGAAGGTAACCAATCTTTGTACATTGATTTTTTTGAAGATTCATTTATATGCCTTATTCTGAGTGCTTTAAAGATTTTTTTAATTAAAATTTAAGACTACTACCTAAAAAAGTTTGTACAATCTATTTTGTTCAAATTCTTTCCTTTTTCTCAAGTCCTCCCTACCCACATAAGTTTATATGCATTGAATTTTTAATTCTTGAAGGTACTTTCAATTCTTGATGATAACTCAAATGATATTGAAATTGCTTTAGAGATTAATATCAGGATTTAGTAGCTTTCTTACTTTTGTTGCTATTAATTTGTGAAGAACAGTATCGCTTAGATAGGATGCTACAGTACTTTCTCATTTGATCTCCTTACTCTGGTGGTTAAAGAGAATATTTTTTTGACCCAATTGGTAAGATATAATTGTCCACTTAAACATACAAAGCCCAGTACCATCTATCCCTTGAGAACATTAATAACAACCTATAAATATACAGAACAGAATCTTTTTATAAAATTTTTTTTATTAACTTGAGTATTTCTTATTTACATTTCGAATGTTATTCCCTTTCCCGGTTTCCGGGCAAACATCCCCCTAATCCCTCCCCCTCCCCTTCTTTATGGGTGTTCCCCTCCCGACCCTCCCCCCATTGCCGCCCTCCCCCCAACAATCCCGTTCACTGGGGGTTCAGTCTTAGGACCCTTAGGACCAAGGGCTTCCCCTTCCACTGGTGCTCTTACTAGGATATTCATTGCTTCCTATGAGGTCAGAGTCCAGGGTCAGTCCATGTATAGTCTTTAGATAGTGGCTTAGTCCCTGGAAGCTCTAGTTGCTTGGCATTGTTGTTCATAAGGGGTCTTGAGCCCCTTCAAGCTCTTCCAGTTCTTTCTCTGATTCTAAAGAGAATATTTTGTACATGAGGAAGTGGAGACACAGAAATATGGTGACTTACGTTATCAGATGTCATGATGAGGACAGAGCTCAGCCTCTGACACAGAGCTTTTAAATCGAAGTGTTAGTGTGTAGACATTTTACCGAAATGTTTTGAAGATTAGGTGACTTGAAGTAAACTCTTAATAAGAAATTGTAATTGATTTACTGCTTAAAATGGAGGCAGGATTAACAATATTGACAGTAGCAGGTAGTGAATTGTTGTTAAAGGTTGGAACTGTGAGGCATGGCCTGTAAGTACCATGCTCTCCAGTGTCAACACCTCTGATCCATGCTGTCACTGTGTTATTGCTGTGACGTCCTTCATATTCCACCAGTGATGTCACCTCTAAGATTGTTGTTTCGAGCTTGGGTCACATGAAGTGGGATAAGGAAATGCCACATAGGATGTGTGAGTTTTAAGTAACTTTTGAAACATTTTGAAAGTTATTTTATACTTAGGTTTATTATTTTAATATAGCCCCCTGTTATACACATACCTATATATTCATTTGCCAAGATATACATGACAAATACATTTGTGTGATTGATGTGTCACAAAGAGCGAGGGGACATACTCTGTGAGAGCAAAGCAAACTGAAAACAGAAGGGTGAGAGACCTAATGGAGCAGAGCAGTAGATGGGATTATTTGCCCAGTATAGTCTTCCTGTCTTTTTGATTATTTTCTTTTTACTCCATTATTCTCCATCTGTCACCTATATTTATCTCTACTTTTATGTCCAGTCCTATTTAAAACTAATCTGATTAAATATGCATATGCAGTATACTACCATAGAAGCAACATCAATATTAAGTAAGTTTTAAACAGTTTTTTTTCTTGCTGCAATAGAGGATAGATGACAAACTTACACTATATATTCAGAAGATAAAAGTAAGAAAACATAGGCAATAATATGGCAGGTATACTAAAAGGATGCTTTTTAATGTTATTTTTTATCTTAGGTTAAGATAGACTTACAGTTTATGACTTAATTTCAGACCCCCTGTTTGGCATATATTCCTGTTTTAAACATTCAGTTACTGGTTTATAAAATTGTCAAATATGAACTACATCCTTAACTTTACCTCAAATTCCAACTTTTTATATTGTCTTTTCTGAATTTGAGCTTCCAAATGTTATGACTGTGTTCACAGAGTACTCATACCATTAAATGGAGTCTCCTGATGTTTGGAAAATGGTGGTGAGATTCAAAGGGCATCCTGTGAAGTCTACATCATCTGTTCTCTAATTGTGGTACCGGGAGAATTTCTGCAGTCCTAGTAACTGTAGTTACACCAGGTCTGACTAAGCAGTAGAGCCTACTCAGTGACTGAGATTTCTTCCCATAGCATGACCGTTTCAAAAACATTAAAGAAAATGCTCACTTGCATATATAATGATTCAGTTGGTCACCATGTTTCCAACGTTATGCATTTAAAGTGCAAATACATTTGAACTGTGCTTTTATCAGTTTTTACAATGTGACAACATGGGGCACATTTAATAATCCTAAGAGTTGGAAGCATGCTTAGGGAGGCTGTGCTAAAGACCACTGACTCGGTCTTTGGACCCACATTTAAACAAAAGCAGCATGAATGGCACAACTCTGCCTCCATTTTGTATTCGTCTCCTTTACTTCCAGTCACCTGCTTACATCAGCTTGTCTGCACTTTAATCATCAAGAACCGTCTGCCTCATTTCATCTCCCTCCAGGCTGAGACACAGGCAATTTGTCCTAAACCTCCAGTAACCTTGGATTCCAATAACGAAACCTCACAGTACAGACCTTTCCCTGTCAGGTAAGGACAGATGTGATGAGCGTCACTCAGGAGCAGGGGTAATCATCCCTGAGCTGTCTGCAGAACCAGGAAAACCAAGATGGACTGGGCCACACCAGGCCAGAACTGCTGGACTTGCATATCTGCTGCTTTGTGTGCAACTTCTTTGTTTAAAGATAAACCTCACGTCAGTGCCCCTAAAACAGACGTGGAGACCCCCTGTGTGTTCCATTTTGCCTTCGCTAAGTTGTTATCCTCATGGGTGTTTTCACTGGTTTACCTCTGTAATTGGCACATTAGGACTGGAGGCTGAGCCTAGCTTACCAGAGCTGCCACAGCTCAGGCTTTCACCCTAAATTAGCCAGGAAAAATCTGTTCTGTTGAGAAATGTTAAGTTACTTCATTGTGATGGATCAACTGTATTAAAATTTTGTTATCACAGTATTAACCAATGAGGAAAAAAGATAGCTTAATGTACTAAACAAGTACTCCAAAGTGTGTGTGTGTGTGAGGATGTGTGTGCATGCGTGTGTGTGAGGATGTGCTTGCATGTGTGTGTGAGTGTGCGTGCGTGTGTGTGAGGACGTGTGTGCGTGCGTGTGTGTGAGGATGTGTGTGCGTGCATGTGTGTGAGGATGTGCTTGCATGTGTGTGTGAGTGTGCGTGCGTGTGTGTGAGGACGTGTGTGCGTGCGTGTGTGTGAGGATGTGTGTGCGTGCGTGTGTGTGAGGATGTGCTTGCGTGTGTGTGTGAGTGTGCGTGCGTGTGTGTGAGGACGTGTGTGCGTGCGTATGTGGAGGCTATGCATCCACCCTGGAGGTCGTCCTCCATTGTTCACTGCATTTTGTTTTCAGTAGAATCTTGCTGAACCTGATGTGGAGCTGGCTGTCCAGCAAGCCCCGGGTACCTTGGCTCTGCTTTTCCAGCAGGTCGATTACAGGCACCACCACATCCACAGTTTCTTATGTGGATGCTAGGAATCCAGCTCAAGGCCTCACAAGTGTTATAATGAATACATTAATATTATTAACACCCCCACTGGACATGTCTATGACAAGTCTGAATACTGCAGTAATACCAGGTCAGTAACTCCCCATTCAAATTCTGGGTAAATCAAGTAGTTTTTGAAACAGGTATGGGTGTTTCATACACAATCATTCATTGCAGCCCAAATGTGGAAACTAAATGATGTTAAAAGCATTAGCAGGTAAAGAAGATATGTATATAGATGCCAAAATATGGTCCTCGTCTTTATTGTTACAATTTTGCTGTATTAGTATATGAAATTACACAAGAAAAAAATTATCAATGAAATTTAGATGGGAAAAGTTATTCTCTATTTGCCAAGGATAATATATGCAGAAAGCACAAATAATCAATAAACTACAAGCAATAACAATTCTAAGACAGGATCATACTATAAAGCCATAAAATTAGTCATCAAATGAGGATATAGATGCAATTATTATTTTATAAAATTAAAATGAATAAGCTGATAAAACAAACTTACATCCAATTTATGTGTGAGCAATGAACTTAATTGTTAGATAAGACAATGTTGCATAAAATTTAGTTTTCCCCGAGATGATTCATAACGTTAAAGCTTTACAAGACAATATTTCTAATTATTTTCTTGGAGTTTGGCAAGTTAATTTTAAGATTTATTTGAAGAATCAACAAATAATCTGGAAATACAAAAGGCCAAATATGCAGTCGCTATCAGTTATTAAAATCTCCTCTACAGTCTCTATTTTTAAATCAGTTTCCCATTCCACAAACACATAATGAGATCCATAGAGCAGAATTCATATGTAGACTTTATTGCATGTCAAAATGTGGTCTCTGTGGGGGCAGTATTTAAAAGGAAAAGGTGTGTTTGTTTAATAAATTCTCATTTGGTGAGTGAACCACAAGTAAAATAGATTAAATTCTATTCATTTTTCATGATGCTTTTGATGAAGCTGTGGAAATGCGAGTGTTGGCATATGTTGCTGCTTGAAAATGCAAAACATTAACTATCTCAGAAGAGTTTGAGAGTATCCTTCATCTGCTTTTGACCCAGCCTATTTCTAGGAGTCTATCACATTCACTGGAACATACACATTCCTGCCAACACATTTCTAAAGGTGTATGATATAAGCAGGCACATTTGTCTCTGAACTCTGAACCCATTCACTGACGAGTGTCTTGGTATGAAGACATGTCTGTCTTGCTGGCCTCTGCTAGTGTCTGCAGGGCCACTAAAGCTAAATTGTATCCCTTATGAAAAAAATCTATGACAATGTCTTGCAATGGTTTGTCAGTAATTCCTGTGAGCGCCAAAAACAGCAACACTCCTTTCCAACAAGACCTTGTTCCCTGCTGGTTTAAATACAGCCCTTGTCATGTACTAAGTACTTTTGTCTGGAGTTTGGCATGTTGATTATACAGTTAATTTGAAAGAACAACTAATATCGTGGAAAATGTGGACTTTTAATTAATAGTGTTGGGCTAACTAGTTAAGCACAGGAGGATAGATAAAATGGACTCCACTGTCTAGCAATAGTCATAGGTCATTAAATCTGAGATTTTAATTTCTACTTAAAGGAAATGAGTTAATTAGAGAAAATGGGAATATCGATATACACAGCTACCTACCTGTGAATGCCCAAAAGAATAGAAATGGAGTAGTGGCAATCAGTAGACAGAAGAAGCCTAAATACTGGATATAGCACTAGGACTCAGATGTCAGCAAAACAGGCACAGCTTGACCGAATTGGATACCTCAGAACTTAGAATCATAAGTAGACATGGCCTCCAAACTTCAGAAGACGTCCCCCACAGACTTGTTCTTAAAGGTGCCTGTGGTAGCATAAGGACCCATATGTGAGGATAAGGAAACTAAAATTTTGTTTTATAGCATTTGTAAAAATTACCCATTTAGCAATTAATTAAACTTCTGTATGTAAAATCTAATACATATTTTGTGTGAGAAGATTGCCTTTTATATTATTAAAGCTATTATTAAAGAATATTATAATTATATTATTAAAGAATCAAAATGCAATACTGCCCACTTTGAAGAGCATATCCAGGCAATGGCAATTTCTGACTATTAATATAAGAAAGCAAAGTGTGTTTACTGGGAGAATAAAAACAGATCTAAGGCCTGCCCACCACAGACTCCTTAAAACTGTCTGAAACCTTACTACCAATTTACTAGTAATGAGGAGACACAGAAAGTCTATAATATGTAAAAAGAAAGAGTTATGGCTGGAAAATTCTTTACCAATACCAGTTTCCTGTACACATAAATGGCAGGCATACATTAACTGAGAGTAAAGAGTTATAACAAAGTTATATGTGGACTTGTAAAATTCACTATGCAGAGTCCATTGCAAAATAATCTGCTGTGCAGCCTGGCACCAAGAGCTCAAAAAGCACACCTGTGTTCATTGCTAGAAACAGTGACAGAGTTGTGTGCACAGGAATGTGTTGGTTTATTTTCTTGTCACTTCTGGTTGTATATGAGTATCTTATAATTGAAATTTTTCTATTAGTTCCTGGTTTAAATGCTCAAGCAACATAGATGTAAACTAAAAATGATAGTCTCCTACACGATATTCTTTCAACTGGGAACTTTTCCCAATTTCTTAATTGATTTTTGAATAGTTCTTGTTACTCTATATAAAATACAGATACATTTTTGTATTTTAACACATTTCAGTCACTATGTATACTCTTATAATTTCAGGTAACAATTTTCCCATTTACCCTGTTACTGTTAGGTTTCAAACTGCTTTCAGGTTTTGTGTCAAAACTCCTTTCCTCAAATAAATTAATTGAATTTCTTGATATTATACTGGCAGCTTGTTTAAGATTGTTCATCGTGATCTTCTTGCTAGAGGTGTTTCTTCAAATTTGGCAGTCCCTGCTTGTCTTTTCACATTGAGTATTACAAGCAAGATTAGCTCTACACATGAAATTTGCTAACTAATTTTTAAAAAAAGGACATAACGTGAGTTTTTCTTCAGTTGTTTTGCTTTGGACATAAGTGTCTTAGTTAGGGTTTCATTGCTGTGAAGAGACACCATGACCATGGCAACTCTTACAAAACAAAACATTTAATTGGTGTAAAAAAGAATCTGTTGTTCTTTATAGCCCTGCTTCTGGAACAATGACTCTGAGACTTTATTTATTAATAAACACCTAAGTCATAAGCTGTGGCTCATTACATGAGCTCATAACTTATTTAACCCATTGAAACTATTCTATGTCTTCCACACAGTTAGTTACCTCTCCTTCAGTCACGCTTTCCTTTAGTGTCTCTCTCTCTCAGTATTCCCCAGTGAACCCCTCCCGTGTCTCTTTATTCTCTCACAATTTCCCAGAATCCTCTCTTGCTGCCAATGTCCCACATCCTGTTTCTCATCTCAGTTCATTGGCCATAGGCTTTTTATTGACAGGTGTTGCCTACAAGAAATTCTCTAAATTGTCTCAAAGGTTGTGTCCATTGTCATCACAAACAGACATGGAACTGAAGAGGTAGCTCAATGTTCTCAGCCAGATGGGCAGACAAAAGGAAGAGAGTGGCACACTGAGCCCAATCTGAGCATCTGAGACGTCAGAGCCCACCTTCAGTGACACACTTCCTCCAAATACCAAACCTACTCTAATAATGCCACACCTCCCAGTATTAGTGTCACTCTCTGTGAGCCTATGGGGCCAATTACACCCAAACCACAACAGCATGTATTAATTACCCTGGCTTCCCCATGAAGAGCCATTACAGTTCCATTAAGAAAATGTCCCTCTATTGTGTGGGGTTGCACAGCACAGCAGCAGTAGTGGATGAACACTGTGACAGCCCCTCCACATCTGGGAGGCCAGCTGCTTCTATTTCTGAAACAATTCTTATTCCAGTCTGAGAGTTTTGTTTTCTTTCACTCTGGTTAATAGGAATTTTGTCTGCTGAATGCTCCTATTCTCTCAATATTACTTGTATGCATTACTAATTATTGTCTCTTTATGGGGACTATGGGGTAAGAGAATAAAATAGGCATTTAGTGTTACACTTTTAAAATTAATCGTATTGTATGGTTTTACAACAAGCATATCATCTTTGAAGAAAACCTGCATTACTTAGAATCTTATAAGTAAATTTTAATCAGCATAGGTGTCATTATTGAGAATGAAATGTTTCTTTTTCCCATAAAGCTCTCCTTTATTTCTGCGTATATAGCTTTAGTATAATAGTGTATCCTACATTTGATGAATGTTTTTTAACTTTCTATTTTTTATGATTATTTTTATATTTCAAATGTTCTCTCCTTCCTGGTCTCCCCTCCACAAATTTCCAATCCAATCCCACTCCCATTTGTCTCTAAGGGGTGCCCTTCCACCCACCCCCTTACCTACTTCCAGATCCTTTCTCTAGCAACCCTCTTCACTGTAGCAACAAGCCTCTAAAGGACCAAGCACCTCCCCTCCAAGTTATGCCAGATAGGGCAGTCTTCTTCTACATATGTAGCAGGTTGGTGGTTTAGTCCCCGAGAGCTCTGTGGAGCCCAGTTAGTTGATACTGTTGTTTTTTTCTATGAGGTTGCAATCCCCTTCAGCTCCTTCAGCCCTTCCCCTGAGTCCTCCATTGAGATCCCCAGGCTCAGTCCAATGGTTGGCTGTGAGTATGTGCATTTGTCTTAGACAGGTGCTAGCAGAACTTCTCCGAGGACAGCCATATCAGACTACTGTCTTACAAGCAATAGTATCAGGACTTGGTGTCTGCAGATGGGTGGATCTCAATGTGAGGTGGTCTTGGATGGCCTTTCCTTCAGTCTCAGCTCCATTTTTTGTCCTTGCATTTTCTTTAGATGGGAACAATTCTGGGTTAGAATTTTTTAGATGGGTGGGTAGCTCTATCCATTAACTGGGGCCATGTCAATCTGTTGGAGGTAATCTCTTCAGGTTCTACCTCTCTGCTGTTAGGTATTTTGGCTAATGTCACCCCATTGGGTCCTGAGCACCTCTCACATTCCTGGCTTCTTGGACTTTCTAGTGCCCCTTACCCCCATTCCCACTCCCCACTGCTGTGGAGCAGTGAGAGGTAGCCTGATCCTTGGTTGAGTGTTGAGCTAAAGGCTTTGAAGCCCCTGAGACCCTGAAGGAATGATCACATGCTCCTCCCAGGCAACAGGCCCTTGTCACTAGCCACACCCCCTCAGACTGGTGGCTATCAGTCATGAGGGGGTAATGCCCCAAGCCCTTCCACACACAGATGAGGCATCCCTAACATCTTAGACCAACACAATAGAAAAAGAGATGTGACCTGTGGTCAAGTAGGCTCAAGACAGATCTCCATGCTAATGAGGTACATAGAGGCCTGGAGACATAGCCAATAAACTTTCCTTTCCAAACATTCCTCCCTGCAAAAGTATTTAATCTCAGGCCCACCCTGAGAAGTGGGGTATGGTTTTATGCATCTACTTTCCACCACAGCAATAAACAATTGGGAACCATGGATTGTCTCTGTTTATTTGGATCTGCTGAGGGGAGCCATGGAGAAGGCTTCTGCCTACAGAGCTGCTATTTAATCTCACATCGAAGGCCTGTCTATACTCCCAGCCACAACCATCACCAAACCTGCTGCTGGTGGCCAAGCCAAGGAAAATCACTCTGGGACCAGCCAGAGTTCCCCTCCCCAACCCCGGCTCCAGACTAGACTCAGCCCGTGAGCCCCCACTGATACCCACTTATTAGTGAGCATATACCATGTATGTCCTTTTTGTGTCTGGCTTACTTAACTCAGGATAAAGTTTTCTAGTTCCATTCATTTGCTTACAAAATTCATGAAGTCTTCAATTTTAATAGCTGTGTAGTATTCCATTGTGTAAATGTACCACAGTTTCTGTATCCATTCTTCTTGAGGGACATATGAATAGGTTCTAGCTTCTGGCTATTATAAATAAAGCCATTATGAACACAGTGGAGCATATGCTCTTATAACATAATGGAGCATCTATTGGGTATATGCCCAAGAGTGGTATAGGGTCTTCAGATGGATCTATTTCCAAGCTTATGAGGAACCTTCAGATTGATTTCCAGAGTGGTTGTACCAGTTATCAATCCCACCAGCAATGGAAGAGTGTTCCTCTTTCTCCACATCCTCACCATCATGTGCTGTTATTTGAGTTTTTGTCTTAGCCATTTTTATTGGTGTAAGGTGGAATCTCAAGGTCATTTTGATTTGCATTTCGATGATCACTAGAGATGTTGAATATTTCTTTGGGTGCTTCTCAGCCATTCAAGATTTCTAAGTGAAGAATTTTTTGGTTA